>NW_028127097.1:0-159000 GCF_965231255.1 Vanellus vanellus | reverse complement strand
AGCGGGGACTGGAGAGGTGCAATGTCCGTCATGGGGGCTGGTGGGTGCTGTGCAGGAGAAATACCGTGCGGTGCCTGACATAGGAACCGGCGGGATCTTAGCCAACGGAGTCTGGATCGGATGGATGCCTGCCATGGGGGCTGGCAGGGTCTGAGTGTCGCAGGGGACGGCAGGGTCTGTGCAGGCGCAATGTCTGTCACAGGGACAGGTAGGGGCTGTGCAGGTACGATGTCGGCTGTGGGGGCCGGGGGGTTGCCGCTGGACGCTTCCCTATACAGCAGATCCACCAATGAAGAAGAAAGAGCCCGCAAAATTTAATTACCCAAGCACAATAACCAAAACATTCCAAGGGTACTCCAGACTTTCAAAAACTGTTGCTATTGATGCCACCGGCACATACAAAGACTCAAGAGACATCCCCCCTCTTGCTAAATGGCCCATAATATAACCCAAGGTGTAATTATGCACAATGTCCAACAGAGGCCTCCCGCCGTCCCAAGGTGAGTCTGACCGCGGCAATTTGCAAGGTGCCATTAGAAAAGTGACACAAAACGGAAACATTAAAAAAGACCCGATAACATAGCAAAATACTGCCACCCAAAATAAAAAGGCAATGTTTTTAAGTCCCCATCTAGAAACGATAAGCTGCCCTAAACCAGCAGAAAGGGGAAATGTGGAGAAATGCCATGAGTGTTGCTGTGAGGAGGCAAGAGAGGGACAGAGGGTTGGGCTCTGCTGGGTGGAAGAGGAGACCAGGGCGTTCCTTCAGAGTGGGTGTCTGCACTGCAGGGGATGGCAGGGAGGGTGCCCAAGTCCCCTCTCCCAAGGTGTTTGTGGGAGCAGGTCCCTCCGACTCCCTGCCCACGTCTGGGCTGCCTGGAGCTGTCCCTGCCGGGAGCTGTTTCTCTGTCCCAACATCTCCTCCCTGCCAGTGCTCACTGACCCCATCCCTCCCGTTGTGTGCTCAGCTCTGCCCTGCAGATCCCTCCTGGCAGCAGGGCACTGCCCAGGGACATCTCTGCATGCCAAGGGGATAAGAAGAGGCTCAGACAAATGCTAATGAGAACTGGGGTCTCCGTACCTGCTCCAGAGTGGAGAAAAAAAATTTCCCATCTCCCACTGTCAGGGATGTCACAGTCAGGGATGAGAAGGTAGAGTTGAGGCTCCTGAAAGAAGGGAACAAGGCCAAGAGCACGACTTCAGGAGAGCAATCTTTGGCCTTCTGAGGGACCTGATCAGAAGAATCCCATGGGATACGGCCCTGCGGAGAAGAGGGGAGCAGAGAGCTCTTTGCTAGTCAAGGATGGACTCTTGCAGCTCCAGAACAGTCCACCCCATCATATAGGAAGTCTGTCAAAGCTGGCAGGAGCCTGGCATGGGTGAGAAAGGAGGTCCTGAGTAAAATGAAGCATGAAGGGGCAGCCCAGAGAAGGTGGACGCTGACTGGCTTCTGGCCTCAATGATTCTTTGACTCTGTGCTGGAGAGAGCCATTTGCGTGAGCGTGTGCTTGTCTGTGCCTGGGGGGAGCAGGGGCACGAGGGGATCCCGGGGCCAGGTTCTGGATAGATGGAAAGTGTCAGACCAGCTCTCTGAAGGATCCGTTTTTGCTGTGTGTCTATATGGGTAGATATCTTACACTAACATAATACAGCACACAAAGAGCCCACCCTTGTTTCCCTCTCTCCACTGACCGTGGTTTTGATTGCCCTAGAAACCTCTTTGTGTACCACAAGTCTTCCCGTGATGATAATGCATTTGGGGGCGGGGGAGGGGGGGGGGGGGTTGGGCAGGGAGGCTGGGTGAGTGTAGAGGGACGAGGCTGGCTCTGACAGGGGCCATGAAGCAGCTGCCCGGAGGTGACAGCAAGGACATGACAAGGAAGAAACTTATCTCTGTTGACGTCATTGTTTTTAGGAAGGCAAAGCTCGCCTTGAGCCAGTGGTTGCAAGGAAGGTCAAGAGCAGAAAGAAGGCTTAGGGGGACCTCCTTGCAGCCTGTCAGAACCTAGGAGGAGGTCAAAAAAATGCAGAGATAGGCTCACCAATTTGGTGCATATTAAGAGGATGAAAGACGAGTGTTGGGTGAAAGAGGGGATGTTCAACCTGGAGATAAGGAGAAGATTTTCCGCCAGTGTCAGGGCTCGTCCTGAGCCGGGTGGCCATGAGCCCCACCTGCCCTTCTGTCTGCCATGGTTGGTCAGGTTCCTGTAACAGAGGTGCCCCCAGGATCGGAACCCAGGTGGGCCTCTTCCACCTGCCTCACCCCCTCCCCTCCCCAAGGACGGAATTCCTCTTGGGTGGGGTCTCTGATGCGCTGGATGATCTCAGCATGCCTGCTGGCCAGCATGTCTCCTGAGGGCCAACCAGGCTGCTGCTGTGGAAGTGCCCTCAGAATCATCACCATGCCAGCCATCTCCCCTTGGCCTGCCACTCCCCTTTCCCTCTGCCCCTATCTTGGCTCTGCTGGGAAGAGCGGTTTTGTGATAAACCTCTTGTCCCCAAACTGCTGGGGCCAGCTGCTGGCCAGTCATGCTCCTACAACAGTAGTGGCCCCACAATCAAGATCAGAACTTGTCTCACCTTTTTCTGTCTCTCCCATCCACTCCCTTGACTCCTCATCTCTGCTGGACCCCACCTTCAACATCCAAACCCCGTTACTGGCTTTTCCCTCTCCTCTGCCCCACGGGTTGCCAGAGACAGGGTGGCACATCTTACGTTTAGGCTTTGCAGTGCTCATGCATAATTCTTGTGATAAAGTCAGTGCTGAGATCAGACTCTATGGTGTGGAGCAGTTAAAACAGCAGATTGTCAGTGGTGGCCACCATGTTGGTTTCAAAAGGGGGGGGCTTCTGTCCGTTTTCAAAAAGGAAAATTTGCTTTCTCTTACAATGCAGGTTGACCTGATGGGTCTTTTCACATTAATCCCTTTCATTGCCCAGGTTGGAAGGTGATATTTTCCCACCTTGGATCAAGACGATGGGCTCTCTCACAGCCACTCCAAGTGTCTTACTCTGGAGTTATTCAGCCTGAGTTTGCCATACATGAAGAGTGTTCGTGCATGCTCATGCGTCCGCTAATTTTGGCCAAGTTTCTCCTATTTTGGCCAAGTTTCTCCTATTCCCAATGGCCACTTCCGATGTGTGAGAATCTGCTGGCAAGCATTCCAGGATCCCTGGTGCCAGCCCACAAGAACCTGGGCCTTCCCAGTAGACCCTATGGATCTTGTCCAAGACATACTCTTGAATTCCCAGACTGATGGGAGTGCGCTGCATTGATTGTGACTTCTGTTCATGACTATATGTTACTCTGCCGGAAGCTGAGCTGCTGTTCCAGCTTTCTGTAGCTCAGTTTCTAAAACCTTTAGTTCTGTTTCTAAATCTTGTGCTTGTCCAACTTCTAAGTCCAGCTGTTTAATTTGTAACCAGGGTCTATGTCTGTTTACCCTGAGATCTTCCTCTCAAATTTTGATTAAGATCATTGTCTTTATTTTGGGAAATTCCTCCTCCTTCAATTTACGGGTGCCTTTTTTTCACATTCTTTACCTTCTCATCCATTTCTCTCAGGAGATCCTGTGAATCATACATGGCACACCACAGGGTTCCAATGGCACTGGCTTCCTTTTTCACTTTGCAATGACTAACGTAAACTTGACAGGTTGGAGAAGTGGGATCTGCTACTTTAAGACAGTGGGATCTCCTAGGGCATTGCCCTGGTTCAATCACCTGCTTATTGAGTTTGTAACATCCTTTTCCTCCTTAACGCATATTTTAGCTCAAGCTGCATGGTCTGTTTTATGCTGTGCACTTCCCATACAGCCTTTACACAGGCAAACACTAACAGGAATTTTGCTGCTCCAAGCGACTCAGTAGAAAAGAGTTTTAAATGTGTTTTCTGTAAGCTCCAATTCCAGATTGACTTTCCTTCAGAGGTCCATTGGTTCTGAGCATCCAGAAAGCCACACCAAAGATGCATTGTGGGTCATTTCAGTCACCACCATCACCCACAAACCTTCCACTTTGACTGCAGGGCTTGCCTCTCCATTTACAGACCACGCAATGAAGTTGGGATGAGGCTGTTTGTTAGGAGAGCTTCCCAGACAAGATGCTGTTTGAGCCCAGCCAAGGGTGTGTCAGGGACAATTTCTCGAGGCAGCCAACAAAATATTAAATGAGCACAGAGCTACTTGTGGCTGGAATTCTGTGTGCAGGAGCAAGGACTGCCTTCAGTCCAACAGTGCAGTTCCTTCACCCTTGTCGTGGTTTGGGCCGGCCTGGCCACTGCGACAAACGACAGATGCTCTCCCTCACCTCTCTTTCCAAGGAGAGGAGGGAGAGAGAGAAAGGACTTGTCAGTTTAGATAAGTTAGTCAGTTTTGGGTCACTTCTCATCTCCGCTCCTATCCAAAGGTGTGACCCCTCTACACTTTATGGCTTCCGACCCTCCAACGGGGCATATAACAAAGTGAGCTGCCCTTGGTTGTTATAGCAAAAAGTCTAAGCAAGAGCCTCTCTGCATACCATGCCTTGGCATAAATTATAGATGATCAGGTTTTGTCACTCTGAGAGCCAACAGCTTATGGACAATATGCATTAAATTTCAGAGAGTTCAGTTAGTTCGAGGAGGCTTGGCTGCAAAGTCAAATTACTGAACAGAAAATGGGTTCTGTTTCACCTCAAACCAGCACAGGTGGGCTGTTCTTTTGGGAGGGCATAAGGAGAATAAAAGAGAAGCACTCGGGATTTCAGGGAATGGAACGAGAAGCAAAGGATGCTGTTGGCCTTCTTTGCCCCTGGCTCCTGTTTTGCCTAATGAAACTGAAGGACCAGCAGAGCCTTTCCCGCAAAACTGCCACCCAGCCACACCGCCCCTGCCCTCTGTCATTGCACGGGGTTAGTGCACCTCAAGGGCAGAACTTCAGAGTTCTCTTTATCGGACATCATGATATTACTTTTGGCCCATCCCTCTGGCCTGTCTATGTCCTTTGGCATGCCAGCCCTTCCCGCCAGAGTAGTGTCTTCAAATCCTATGAAAAAGAACACTTGCATCTTCTCCAGGTCCTTAAAAACATGATAAACAGGGCAGGTGGCAGGACAGACCCTTTCAGGAGCTTTCAAGCTAGATGCCTCAAGGAAGAGTACCACACATTGACCACACACCTCTGAGCCCAAACAGCCGTCTGGTTAGTTACCCATCTCCTTATGCACCCATGCAAGCCATGACATCCTAATTCGGACACAAGCATATTGTGGGGGAAGATGCTGAAAACTATGCTGACTTCCAACTTAAAAGACCAGCACTGCTCTCCCTGCTCTGAGCAATCCTGTTCTTCCATCACAGGAAGCAGAGAACGGTGGGACACAAGCTGTCCTGGGTAAATCCAGGGTTAAAGACACCCACAAATGGGTTCTGAGCGGACACACTCTGGGGCACAGCCTTGACTTCCCCTGCTTATCCGTTGGCCAATTTTTAAAAGAGCATGCAATATTTGGATGCTGCCAGTCATCAGGGAGTTCCCTCCCTCAACCTCCACGGCCTTTCAATGGTTACGGAGTGTCATTGGACATGCTGGGACATTGGCTTACCCTGTCATCTCCCTCAGCTGCCACCCCTCCTGTCCCATAGACTGGTAAGGATTGTCTTAGTTAAGGTGACTTGGAAACAATCCACTGCTGATGGTCTTCCACCAGATTCCTGCCCCGAGTCGCAGAGCCCTGGGAGACCTTGCTGGGGCAGACTGAGGCAAAGAGGATGTAGAGAATCTCCCATATAGCTCAACCTGCTCTCTGAAACTCAGCAGTGGCCACACAGTGGCTTTGTTTCTCTTCAAACTGTTCCTGAAGGAGTAAACACTCATTCTGGTGCCCTTGAATTGCCTTTGGGGGTTAGATTGAATTATGATCTGGACTATAGCAGAGCTTGGAGGAGGCTGTCCTTGAAGACCAGCTGGACTGAGCTCTGCCACTGTGTCACAGCTCTGTCTGCCACAGGAACGGCTCCAGCTCGTCCTGTCTGTGCCCCTGGCTGAGATCATTGCTGCACGTTTGGGCTGAAGCCCCCCAGCTGTGGCACCAGGCAAGCGGTGACTTGCCATAAGGAATCCTGGTACCAAGAGTCCAAGACCTCGTGTGTGCTACTGATGGGACAAGAAGAGGGGGTACTCATGGCCAGCTCTTCTTCTGCTGGGAGAAATAACACTGCTGGAAGTAAGTGTCTTTGCGCAGCTGAGGGAGGGAACATCAGAGATTGCATCAGTTTTTTTCACAGGCGGTTCCCCTGGAGCCCCAGGGACACCTCCAAGGAGGAGCCCAGAGGGGATAGAGAGAGTGCCAGCGTGGGCTGGTCCTCTGCTGCTGAGCTGGGCCGGGCTGCTGGGACGGAGGGAGCTCCTGGCAAGCGGGCAGCGCTGCAGAGAGGCAGCTCTGCCCAGGAGCAGGGCTGGGGGCACTGCCTGCAGGCAGAGAGGGGAGACCTGTGAGGCAGAGAGACCTTAAAGGCAGTTGGGAGTGGGGGGTGCTGAGAGCTCACTGGGGCAGAAATCTTCACCGCCCTCTGCGTGGTAAGTGTCGGGGTGCCGGGCAATGCAGCTCCAGTTCCTGGAGGGATCTCCTCAAGCTGGTCCACCTGAGAGCTGCTGGGCTCTGTCAGGAGGACTCTCTCAGTTTCTGTGCTGTAGAGGAGGAGGATGTGCTCCAGAGCAGGGCTTCCCTGCTGCCCAGTGAGAGGGACAGGGCCCGAGGGCTGCCTTCTGCTGGGGATGGTTGTGGAGGTGTGCGTAGGGGTGTGCAGGCAGTGGTGGCCAGGGCTGTCCTTGCCAGTAGGGTCCCTACACCCTGGGGGCTGTGTGCCGGGCAGGGACTCTGCCAGGGTCAGCTCTCCGCCTGCCCGGGGAGCTCCCACGGATCTTCTGTGGGGAGAAGCAGTGGGTGGAAGGAGTGACTGCCAGCAAGGCAGATGCCTTCTGTTGCTGAGATGGACCTGTGTGGGTCAGGGCTGCTCCAGATCCACATCACCCCAGGATATTTGCAGAAGGCCCGTTTTGAAGAAGGACATCGAGGCACCTTTCCCCTGAAAGGGAACAAGTCTGTGCTGTGGGATTTCTCCTCTCAGCTGCTGGGTGGGCAGTGGGAGGTGGGAATGGAATTCTCCTTTGTGGAGAAGGCACAAAGACCCCCGTTTTCGATAGCACTTCCCTGAGCTGCTCCTGAGCCCCCGCACACCCAGAGATGCCCCCGGGCAGCGCTGTGCTGCCAGGAGGGGTCTGCAGGGCAGAGCTGAGCACACAGCGGGTGGGATGGGCTCTGGGGCACTGGCAGGGAGGAGACCCGGGGGCAGAGAAGCAGCTCCAGGCAGGGGCAGCTCCTGGCAGCCCAGACACAGGCAGGGACAGAGAGGGAGCTGCTGCCAGAAGTGCCCAGGCAGGGGGAATCCCGGCACCTCCTGCCACCCCCTGACCTTCAGACAACTTCTCCGCAGCAAGCCTCTGCTCTCCTCTCCCGCCCGCCCCACAGCCACAGGGTCCAGAGCCCGAGATGCCTTCTCGGCAGCTGCACCTCCAGTGCAGGAGAAGTGAGTGTGTCCTACAAGTGATGCACAACATAAAAGCAAGTGCCCTGCAGTGTCTCTGACTGGAGACACTGTCACTGAGGAGAAGGCTTCACTGCACACCTGTCTGACTCCCTCTCCTCGCTTCCTTTTTTCAGAGCACAGAGGCATTTCTCCTCGTTTCCCCACCCCTCTGTTGAACTCTGCATCTCAGGAGTTGTGGAGGGGTTGTGGGTCAGCTTCTCTTCTGCCTCTGACTCTGAGAGTCCTGCCCCAGAGGTGCCCTCATGGAAAGTAGGTGACGAAGTAGTATTTTCCCTGATAAGGGAGCGTGTCATTGAGTTTGTGGGGTTGGGAATGAGCTGGGTCATTCCTCATTCAGCTGAGGGAGGGGGATTTCTGTGAGGAATGGCATGGGGATTTCCTCAGAGAAGTCTGTCCCAGTTTGTCACTGCCTTTTCCTCCTTGGACAGGTCCCCCTGCCCAGAGGCAGCAAATGTCCAACAGCAGCTCCATCACCCACTTCCTCCTCCTGGCATTCACAGACACACGGGAGCTGCAGCTCTTGACCTTCGGGCTCTTCCTGGGCATCTACCTGGCTGCCCTCCTGGGAAACGGCCTCATCATCACTGCCATCGCCTGTGACCACCGCCTCTACACCCCCATGTACTTCTTCCTCCTCAACCTCTCCCTCATAGACCTGGGCTCCATCTCCACCACTCTCCCCAAAGCCATGGTAAACTCCCTCTGGAACACCAGGGCCATCTCCTATGCAGGATGTGCTGTCCAGCTCTTTTTCTTTCTCATTTTTATTTCAGCTGAGTATTTTCTCCTCACCATCATGGCCTATGACCGCTACGTTGCCATCTGCCAACCCCTGCACTACGGGACCCTCCTGGGCAGCAGAGCTTGTGTCCGCATGGCAGCAGCTGCCTGGGGCAGTGGGTTTCTCAATTCTCTCCTGCACACGGCCAATACATTTTCACTGCCCCTCTGCCAGGGCTATGCCATGGACCAGTTTTTCTGTGAAGTCCCCCACATCCTGAAGCTCTCCTGCTCACACTCCTACCTCAGGGAAGTTGGGCTTCTTGTGGTTAGTGCCTGTTTAGCATTTGTGTGTTTTGTTTTCATTCTGCTGTCCTATGTACAGATCCTGAGGGTGGTGCTGAGGATCCCCTCTGAGCAGGGACGGCACAAAGCCTTTTCCATGTGTGTCCCTCACCTGGCCGTGGTCTCCCTCTTTATCAGCACTGCAGTGTTTGCCCACCTGAAGCCTCCCTCCATCTCCTCCCAATCTCTGGACCTGGTGGTGGCAGTGTTGTACTCGGTGGTGCCTCCAGCAGTGAACCCCTTCATCTACAGCATGAGGAACCAGGAGCTCAAGGATGCCCTGTGGAAACAGGCCCAATGGACACTGTTTCACCGACAATAACCTACCGCCTCTTCTCCGCACATTGCCCAGAGTTGATCTTAGACCACGAGCCTGAATTTTTCTCTTGTGATAATCCTGCTTATTGATATTTTTCTGGGTTTATACTACTTTTTTTGAGGCTTGATCCTACTGGGTCTGACCCTTGCACAACACTGAGTCAGATGTAGCCGGTCAGATAACAGCTCTTAAATAAAATGGGAAGTCCAAGGTAGAATAGGGAGAAAAGGGAGAAACAGAAAAAAAAGATATGGGCTTAGATAAATATTGTTTAAAAGAACAGTAACAGAAAAGATATTATTATTAGTATTATTAATAATAATAATAATAATAATAATAATAATAATAATAATAATAATAATAATAATAAACAAAATAAAGTGATGCAACACAAATTGCTGACACTTCCCAATGATTAACTCCCCAGCCTGTCCGGAGATGTGATCACTGATCCCTGCCCCCCTGCTAACTCCCATTTATATACTGAGCATGACATCTATGGGATGGAATATTCCTTTGGCCAGCTTGTCTTGTCTGTCGCCCCCCACCTTCCACAGGAAGTTGAAAAAGTCCGTGACTTAATATAAGCATCACTCAGCAACAACTAAAACAATACGTGTTAGCAATGTTATTCTCAAAGTCAATCCAAAACACAGCAGCTACCAGGAAGGATATTAACTCTATCCCAGGCAAAACCAGGACAGCGTCCGCCCCTTATTCTATACCATCTACCTCATGCCCAGGTCTTACACTTTTCCATAAATCACCACCATTTTCCTGTCTTTCATATATGTATATATGCACACAGATATCATTCCCTTAGTCCATGGGCCATCCCACTGAAATGTCCCTTGAGTTCATTTAGTCCATGACTTTGGGCTCCATCTGTTGTAACTGTCTTTCCCAGCAGGAGACGTGGTGTGTGGTGTTGAATTGTTGCGTGCTGCATCTGGAGCTCGCAGCTGGTGTAGCCGGCATGCCCCATGCCCATCATCTGTGGGTTGAAGATGTCGATCTCAAGACAATTCCCGGGTGCCAGTTGCTGCAGCCACTTCTGGTTCCATCACTTCTGCACTTTGCTCAGTTTCATCAAAGTTCATTCTTCATTAATTTAGGTCACTTTCACTGCAATGCCAGAGATAGAGCATATAGCAACTGTAGTAGTGATGACATAGAGTGGTATTTTAGCAATAAATATCATATCATTTGATTCATTGGCCATTCTCACCAAAATCAAATCCCCTTGAGGAACAAATCGATCATCCCCATCCTCCTGCATTACCCACCAAGTGCACTCAGGGCCTTAAAATAAAGCAATCCCACAGATAGTTTTGCCTTTGCTTGTGTCAGGAATAACCCAGACTCTCTTCCCAAACATATTCAGATCCTCAAATGTTACCTAACCAGGTGGCCTTTGCTAAATGTGTATCCCGACTTTTGAAGGTCCCACCACCCATGGCTCTCAGTGTAGTTTATAGCAGTCCGTTGTATTGTTTCAGTTTCCCAGAGGCTCGTGCATGGTAGGGGATATGATACACCCGCCCAATGCCATGCTCTTTGGCCCAGGTGTCTATGAGGCTGTTTGGAAATGAGTCCCACTGTCTGACTCAATTCTCTCTGGGGTGCCACGTCGCCATCAGACTTGCTTTTCAAGGCCCAGGATAGTTGTTCAGGGCGGTGGCATGGGTCACAGGGTGTGTTTCCAGCCATCCGGTGTTTGCTTCCACCGTTGTGAGCACGTGGCGCTTGCCTTGGCGGGTTTGAGGGAGTGTGATAGAACCAATCTGCCAGGCCTCCCCGTATTGATATTTCAGCCAACGTCCTCCATATCAAAGAAGCTTTAACCGCTTGGCTTGCTTAATTGCAGCACACGTTTCACATTCGTGGATAACCTGTGCAATAGTGAACGTGGCCAAGTCCACCCCCTGGTCACAAGCCCATCTATATGTCACATCTCTTCCTTGATGGCTTGAGGCGTCATGGGCCCACCAAGCTATGAATAGTTCACCCTTACGTTGCCAGTCCATGTCCACCTGAGCCACTTCAGTCTTAGCAGCCTGATCCACCTGCTGGTTGTTTTGATGTTCCTCAGTGGCCTGACCCTTGGGTACGTGGTCATCTACATGATGTACTTTCACAACCAGATTCTCTATCCGGGCAGCAATGTCTTGCCACAGTTCAGCAGCCCAGATGGGTCTACCTCTGCACTGCCAGTTGTTCTGCTCCCACTGCTGTAACCACCCCCACAGAGCATTTGCCACCACCCATGAATAAATATGGAGGTAAAGCACCAGCTGCGAGGGGGCTCACAGCCGGTCCCGGGTCACCCCTGTGCCTGTGATTTCACTTTGGGGCACATTCCAGAGCCACCAGACAGGCAGGGGTTGGGAGACGGTGTTGGAGGGAGGGCAAAGACAAAGCGCTGTAGCACCTCCAGGAGAAGCACCTTCCACTGCCACAGGCTGTGACGTGGGCAATAGCTTGGCTCCCAGCGACACTCATCCTCACCCAGGGAGAGGAAGATGAGTGCTGTGCTTTGCATCATCTTCAGTGAGCTTTGCCTGGAGGAGAGACTCTGTGATGGGTGGCATTGAGTTCAGTGCTCACAAGAAAATCCTCTGTAGCTGCAGTCAATACTTCAGGTCAGTGCTTGGAACAAGATGGGATGGGGACACACAGCATTTCCCAGGCTGTGTCACGCTGCCTTAGTGTCTCTCCAGCGCTTCCCTTGGAATTGAACCTCTTTTCCAGCACTTCCCCACAGTCCTGGTGCCTCCCTGGACACCGGAATTCATCCCCAACCCAAGATCTCACAGCAGCGCTGGAAGCGGTGTCTGACGAACCCCCCGATGCGGTGCAGGGCTGGAGCATGGCCAGCCGGGCTTGTCTGCCGTGGGGCGGGAGGTGTTCCTTCCCCACACAGCGCCATTCTCTGGTGGTCTTGTTGAAGCAACGGGGGCACTGGCCCTGTGGTTCTCTGTGCACAGCCGGAGGCGGTGACTCCTTGTTAAAACAACCGGCTCGTAACACATGAATTAATAAACCTCACGGCCTCCCAGCGTGGCTACTGCGTGTGCCCAAATTGGTGCCCCAGGAAGGAGGCACAGGGGATAATAGGGTCCGGGTTTAATGCAGCAAAGATGCTTTTCCCCCAGCACTGCTTTGCTTTTTTCAGGACTTTGTTTTCCACCCGCTGGAGCAATGCCGGGAACGTTGTCTATAAAATCCCCGGCACTTCACCTGAAATGATGCGGCTCATTATTGAGTACGCCTACACCGGCACAGTACCGGTCAAGGCCATCAACGTTGAACGTTTGCTGACAGCGGCTGACCAGTTCAACGTCATGGGCATCGTCAGACTGTGCTGCGAGTTCTTAAAGTCCCAGCTGTGCTTGGAGAACTGCGTCGGCATCTGGAGATTCACCGAGTATTACTGCTGCCTTTATTATTGACTTTATTATTGACCTGCGAGAAGAAGCCCATGCTTTCATCTTCCATCACTTGGAGGGGGTGACCAGGGTGTCAAGAGAGTTTCTGGAGCTCTCCGTCAACGAGCTCAAGCGTGTCCTGCAGAAGGAGCAGCTCTGTAGGAAAGAAGGGGCCACGTTCAAGGCCGTTATGCAATGGATTGCTCAGGGCCCGCAGAACAGGAGGCAGCAGGTTGCAGTCTTGCTGGGCAAGGAAGAGTGGAAGGGGGGACAGAGGGCATTTATTTAAAACAAAAAAAGTCTAGGTTATTCTTAGCTTAGAAAAAATAAACTCAGCATTTTTGACAGTAAGGACTTTGCTTGAAACTTTTGAAATCCTGCCTTCACAAGGGTATAAATTTGTAGTTCATATTCACTGTACATACACGCCACTCACCCAAATCCCATTGCTTGTTAGCACGCGCATGGTTTCCGAAGGCACACACACTGACACTGACACTATGGAAATGATCAGGTATGTGTTGTCTATGAGTGCCCAGGCCACAGTTGTGTGAGGCATTGCACAAGCATCGGAAATCCTTGCCCAAAAGAGTTTGCAAACCACCTGTTCCTTTCGACTGGGCTCGTAAGGGGGACCATCTTGCATAGGGGAGGATGGCACATCGCTCTCATGTTCTTGAGGCAGTCCTATTCGAGTCATGGTTTCAGTCAGAGTCCTTCCTGAACGATCATTGCCTGGGAGGACAGCACCATAAAGGCAGTCAAGTGCCTTCTGGGCCACCCCTGGGGACAATTCTCGGCCTTCGAGGATAACATCATGAAAACTTTCCAACTGCCCATGCTGTCCCAGGAGAGAGACTGGGACACAAAGTATGGAATTACACGAGTGATTCTCTGTTCACGAGCACGAGTGGTCCCAGTCAAATTGGGACACCCCAAATGCAGTTTCACACATGGTTCTTATACCTTTAGAGCATTCAGGTACAACACAATTTGAGTGATCGCTACTTAACACGCACATGCAGGCTGCTGTTTGGCAAAGCAACTCTCATGCTGTGGCATCTCATCCACCTGCTGCTCTCCTAATGGAGACGTCCCTGGAGTCGGTCTTGCTGCAGTTCCTTATCTCTGATGCCAGATCAGGGGAGGGTTTCACAGGGGTGTCAGAGGGGCTGGGAGGCTGGCGTCATCCGCGCAGTGCTGGAGCATCCTTTCTTCTTCAGGCTGGGGGCTGTCTTCTCCTCCCGACAATGAGCTGGGTCCTGTAGTCATGCTGACTGAACCATGGCTATGCAGTACGCAATAGAAACGCTGTATATCTTAAGAAAGTTCATACAATTTCATACTCTAAAATGTAATTGTTACAATAGTTCGGGAATGATATTTTCCTAACAGTCCCTCCTTTTCCTTTCACCGTCAGGGTCACACTATACTCTTCATTATTTAAGTCGTAAGTCAAGTTCATAAGGTAATACTACACTGTAAACACACCCATCTAATTAGAAAGCAAAACAAGAGAGTGAATACAACCACCCAAATCCTTTCAGTTCACAGTCCTGTTCTTAAGTCTGGGAGCCAAGAGGTTAGCCACCCAAAGAGATTTAGGGGAGATCCCTGCCCTATTTCGTGTAATATTTTTAAATGAGTCTTTCTCTTGTTTCTCTCAGTTTTGTTTTTCTGGTCTTGACTGACATAAAAACCCCAGCAGCTCTTATTCAAGAACGCACCTACTCTGTCCTGTACTTCTAAAGGGTGCTCTAGAGCTAAGCCATTCTATATTACCATTTTTGATAAAAATTTGATTTCTTCCTCTAAGGCTGTCATACTGCCTGCCCTCATTAATGGCTTTTTGTAATTCTCTTGACACATTCGCAGTAGCCCTTTCTAGTTTTGCAGTCCCTCACTGTGGGATAAAATCTATTACAGACAGGTGGAACTCAGTGCCACATTATCAAAGGCATTTATGAAAGGCAGGTCCTGCTTGACTAACCTGATCTCCTTCTACAACATCGTCACGCGCTCAGTGGATGAGGGAAAAGCTGTGGATGTTGTCTATCTGGACTTTAGTAAAGCCTTTGACACTGTTTCCTACAGCATTCTCCTGGAGAAACTGGCTGCTCATGGCTCGGATGGGCACACGCTTTGCTGGGTAAAAAAATGTCTGGAAGGCCGTGCCCAGAGAGTGGTGGTAAACGGAGTTAATTGCAGTTGGCGGGCGGTCAGGAGTGGTGTCCCCCAGGGCTCAGTGCTGGGGCCAGTCCTGTTTAACATCTTTATCAATGATCGGGATGAGGGGATGGAGTGCTCCCTCAGTCAGTTTGCGGATGACACCAAGCTGGGGGGGAGTGTTGATCTGCCTGGGGGTAAGGAGGCTCTGCAGAGGGATTCAGACAGACTGGACCCATGGGCCAAGGCAGACTGTAGGAGTTTCAATGAGGCCAAGTGCTGCGTCTCACACTTTGGCTACAACAACCCCCGCCAATGCTACAGGCTTGGGGAGGAATGTCTGGAAAGCTGCTCAGCAGAGAGGGACCTCTGTTGTTGGTTGATAGCAGCTGAACATGAGCCAGCAGTGTGCCCAGGTGGCCAAGAAGCCCACCGGCATCGTGGCCTGTATCAGGACTAGTGTAGCCAGTAGGACCAGGGAGGTGTTTTTCCCCCTGTACTGGGCACTGGGGAGGCCGCATCTTGAGTACTGTGTTCACTTTCGGCCCCCTCACCACAAAAAGGACACCAGAGCGTGTCCAGAGAAGGGCAACGAAATGGGTGAGGGGTCTGGAGCACATGTCTTATGAGGAGCGGCTGAGGGAACTGCGGTCGTTCAGCCTGGAGAAAGAGAGGCTGATTGGAGACCTTATCGCTCTCTAAACATATCTGAAAGGAGGTGGCAGAGAGGTGGGTGTCGACGTGTTCTGTCAGGTAACGGGTGTTAGAACAAGAGGAAATGGTTCAAGTTGAACCAAGGGAAGTTTTGACTGGGTATTAGGAAGAATTTCTTTACTGAAAGGGTCATCAGGCATTGGAATGCATTACCCAGGGCAGTGGTGGAGTCCCCATCCCTGGAGGTGTTTAAGGGTCGTGTAGTTATTGTGCTGAGGGACATAGTTTAGTGATGGGCTTGTCAGTGTTAGGGTAATGATTGGACTATGTGATCTTACAGGTCTTCTCCAATCTAGGAAATTCTGTGATACTGTGATTCTGTGATGATGGCCCTGGGACAACTTCCCCGGGGTGTCCATTGACCACAGGCAGAGCCCAGACCCTGCTCTGCTGGTCCCTCATGTCCCTTGTAGGAGCCCGGCTGTGCCAGGACACTGCTGTGTGCCCCCACCCTGCACATTCCCACACTTCAGCTCTTCCCTGGGGTTCTCTTCTCTAGGGCACTTGCCAGCCCTGCCAGCCCAGACCCTCCCTGAATCTGGCCACCTCCTGCTCTCTCCCAGCACAGACCAGCAGAGCAGCCCCATTGGGACTGGTCCCACAGCAGGACACAGAGGCCAGTGAGAATTTCCACCCATCCGGCATGATGAGGAGATCTCTGCCCCAGGCAGCTTGCAGCCCCACCTGCCAAACGTCCTTCCCAGGATGGCATGAGAGAATTGGCCCAGGGCACCCTCAGGAAGGTCCTTTGGCCCCACGGACAGGGCAGCCTGCCCCGAGCTGTCCCACCAGAGCAAAGGGTTCCTATTGCCATGGCTGCCCTGCACACACGCGGTACCCTGCTCTTCTCCCGCCACAGCCCATCTCCCCTCAGAGCCTCTTCCCGAGAGAGCTCATCCATGCTGGCCTGGCCAGCCGTTCCTGGACCCCTCCCCAGGCGTCCCACAGCCCCCGAGCTGGTGGTGCGGCTCTGCAGAGCCGGGGGCTGTGGTGCCCAGGGCCATGCTGGTCAGGCTGGAAGGCAGACCCAGCTCGGGTGGCTCCTGCCCCCTTCACCTCAGCACACAGACGTGGCCCCTGTAGCTCCAGAGAAGTTCTCGGAGAAAGGATGTCAGACAAACAAGTCAGTGCAGGGTCCTTCAGTTTTTCAAAAACAAAGAGAGAACAGTTTCTTATTTACACAAAGTCTGTGGCTCCCACAACACAGACAGATCCTGACATAGCAATAGGATAAAGGATGATTCTTCACTTTTATTGACAGCATTAACAAACCCCAGAAAAGCTAAAAAACACATAAATGAAAGGAAAAATGTATTAAAGACCATCTGGGCCTGTAATGAGTTACATCATGTGTGATATGTAGAAGATGGGCAGTTCATTGCTGCTTCTGACAAGATACCAGTCATCAGTTTCCACAGGGCATCCTTGAGTTCCTGGTTCCTCATGCTGTAGATGAGAGGGTTCACTGCTGGAGTCACCACTGAGTACAGAAATGACACCAACAGGTCCAGAGATGGGGAGGAAATGGAGGGGGGCTTCAGGTAGGCAAACATGGCAGTGCTGATAAACAGGGAGATCACAACCAGGTGAGGGATGCCCGTGGAAAAGGCTTTGTGCCATCCCTGGTCCGAGGGCATCCCCAGCACAGCCCTCAAGATCTGCACATAGGAAAAGAGAATGAAAGCAAAATCCCCGAATGCTAGTAAGACACTAAGCACCAGAAGCCCAACTTCCCTGAGGTAGTCTGAATGTGAGCAGGAGAGCTTGAGGATGTGGGGGATTTCACAGAAGAACTGGTGCAGGGCATTGCCCTGGCAGAGGGGCAGTGAAAATGTATTGGCTGTGTGCAGCACAGCATAGGGAAAAACACTGCCCCAGACAGCTGCTGCCATGAGGACACAAGCTCTGCTGCCCAGGAGGGTCCCATAGTGCAGGGGTTGGCAGATGGCAATGTAGTGGTCATAGGCCATGATGGTGAGGAGAGAAAACTCTGCTGAAATGAAAAAGACAAACAGCAAGGCCCGTGTAGCACATCCTGCATAAGAGATGACCCTGGTGTCCCAGAGGGAATTGGCCATGACTTTGGGGAGAGTGGTGGAGATGGAGCCCAGGTCAAGAACAGAGAGGCTGAGGAGGAAGAAGTACATGGGGGTACCAAGAAGACCGAGTGGATAAGGCCCTCTATAGACAGATTGGAGTAGGCTCACATTCACAAGCCCTGGTCCTCAGAGGGAACTTTAGCCACCCTGATAGCTGTTGAAAGGAAAGCACACCAGCGCACAGGCAATCCAGGAGGTTCCTGGAACACATTAACGATTACATCCTTATCCAAGTGACAGCAGAGCCAATGAGGAGAGATGCCATGCTGGACTTTGTCCTGACCAAGAAAGAGGGACCCATGGGGAATGTCATGGTCAAGGGCAGCTTTGGCTGCAGTGACCTTGAGGTGGCAGAGTCTGGGATCTTTAAGGTGGCTAGGAGAGCACACAGTAAGCTCGCTATCCTGGACTTCAGGAGATAGACTTTGGCCTCTTCAGGGACCTGCTTGGTGAACTACATTGGGACAAAGCCCTGGAAGGAAGAGGGGCCCATGAAAGTTGGCTAATATCCAAGGGCTACCTCAGCCAAGCTCAGGAGCAATACATCCCGGCAAAGAGGAAGTCAGGCAAAGACAGCAGGACACCTGCGTGGATGACCAAGGAGGTCCTGGTCAATCTCAAACAGGAAAAGGAAGCCTACAGAGGGTTGAAGCAAGGACAGGTATCCTGGAAAGAATTGTCCGAGCAGCGAGAGATCAGGTTAGGAAAGCTAAAGACCAGGTATAGCTGAATCTGGCCAGGCGCATGAGAGCACAGAAGTCCTGTCCTTGGGGTCCCCTCAGGCACCTCATGCGTCTCCCCACTCTCCCCTCCCTGTGCCTGATGAGGCCCTGCTGACTCCCTCGGCACTGCAGCGTCCCTGTGCGTGGACACATTGATTCAGTGCTTTATATTGGTGGACTTCATCTTGGAGGGTGTTTCACCTTCGGAGTCTCCACCCGTTGCAGTCCAAGGGCAAGTGTTGAGTCCCTAATCCCGCCTCTCCTCCCCCGTAAAAGATTCATTTCCAGAATGTCCGGTATATGCCGTCAGTCCTCTCATACATGAAGAAGACTGAGGAGATAATGGGAGCTCATGGACTGTCTCCCCTTCTATTGGGCACCAAGAAGAGCGCTTTTAAATTTAGAATATTTCGTGCAGTGGAACCCAATAGTACCGTGAGCTTGGCTCCAGAAACATTGAAAAAACAAGAACAGACTCCTTAAAATATTGATTCCTTGAACATGTTCTTGGAAGGAACTTTGGAGGAACAGCCCATCCTTCAGGCACTGCACTTGGGAGGTGCCCTTTTACTGAAGAGCTGTTATCTGTCAGGCCACACCTGACTCAGTGTTGTGCAAGGGTCAGACACAGTAGGATCAAGCCTCAAGACAAGCAGCGTAAACTCAGAAAATTATCTATAAGCGGGATTATCACGAGAGAAAAAATCAGAATTGCAGCCTAAGATGAGCCTTTGGCAACGTGCAGAGAAGGGGCAGAAGGTTATTGTCAGTGAAACAGCGTCCATTGGGCCTGTTTCCGCAGGGCATCCTTGAGCTCCTGGTTCCTCATGCTGTAGATGAGGGGGTTCACTGCTGGAGGCACCACCGAGTACAACACTGCCACCACCAGGTCCAGAGATGGGGAGGAGATGGAGGGGGGCTTCAGATGTGCAAACACTCCAGTGCTGATAAAGAGGGAGACCACAGCCAGGTGAGGGAGACACGTGGAAAAGGCTTTGTGCCGCCCCGGCTCAGAGGGGATCCTCAGCACCGCCCTCAGGATCTGCACATAGGACAGCAGAATGAAAACAAAACACCCAAAGACTAAACAGGCACTAACCACAATCAGCCCAACTTCCCTGTGGTAGGAGTGTGAGCAGGAGAGCTTGAGGATGTGGGGGATTTCACAGAAGAACTGGTCGATGGCATTGCCATGGCAGAGGGGCAGTGAAAATGTATTGGCCGTGTGCAGGAGAGAATTGAGGAACCCACTGCCCCAGGCAGCTGCTGCCATGCGGACACAAGCTCTGCTGCCCAGGAGGGTCCCGTAGTGCAGGGGATGGCAGATGGCAACGTAGCGGTCATAGGCCATGACTGTGAGGAGAGAACACTCTGTTGACATAAAAAAGAGCATGAAAAAGAGCTGGACAGCACAGCCAAAGTAAGAGATATCCTGGGTGTTCCAGAGGGAATTGGCCATGGCTTTGGGGAGCGTGGTGGAGATGGAGCCCAGGTCTATGAGGTAGAGGTTGAAGAGGAAGAAGTACATGGGGGTGTGGAGGTGGTTGTCGCAGGCGATGGTGGTGGTGATGAGGCCGTTTCCCAGGAGGGCAGCCAGGTAGATGCCCAGGAAGAGCCCGAAGGTCAAGAGCTGCAGCTCCCGTGTGTCTGCGAACTCCATGAGGAGGAAGTAGGTGATGGAGCTGCTGTTGGACATTTGCTGCCTCTGGGCAGGGGCCCCTGTCCAAGGAGGGAAACAGAGTAAGTCAATGGAGACTTCTGTAAGAAAAATGAAAGCCATTTCCCGTAGGCTCTGTCTCTGTTGCATACACTCCCTTTTCATTTTCCAGGAGACCTTCCTCACCTCCATGGCTGGAGCTCTGGTTGGCGTTGGCTGCCTGTGCCGTGAGGAGCAGCGCGCTGCCCAGTGGCTGCCAAGGAGTCAGCCCTGCTCTGCAGCAGGGAGTTCATAGGGAGGGTGGCGGCAGGAGCCAGTCCTGGTGTTCTGCTTTGGCTGAGGAACCCACACCTAATGCAGATGGGCTTTTCAACATCTGAACACTCACTGCTATGGAACAGGAAAAGCAGAAAGCATTTGGAGAGGTTTGGGGTATTTTAAAGCTCCCCCATCTCACCTGGGCAGTGTTCTTGGATGTCAGAAACCCTCAGCATTTCTGCTGCACTCCAGGAGAACAGAGTGAGTGCTGTGAGACACGAGGATTGCCTGGGGCAGAGAGCAGAGTCAGGGGAGATGGTTTGTCCCTCCATCTTGCACCTTCATGAGATGGAGGGGGATTCCCTCTTCTATTATGCCATCAGACAGTGCTGAGAGCGGAAGGATCCATCTCAGACTATGAAATGTCTCACCCTTTCTCAAGGTCTCAGCAGCCCACCTCTAGCCAAGGACACCCACAGCTCATTTCACCCACCCAACAGCATTTCCTCAGTCACAGAGTCCCTGTATTTCTCTGTGGGGCTTTTCGATATCACAAAGGTGCTATGGGACAGGTTGGCATCCTGGAGGGCAGCTCACAGCTTCCATGGACACCCAAAGGACTTACCCGATTTTGGGGATCTCAGTGAGAGAAAATGGACTCCTTCCCCACCCCCACGGCCTACATTGCCCACAGCCCCACAGGTCAGAGGAAAGCTGGGACACTGGTTCCCATGGACACACCGGCAGGAGTGGATGAACAAGATCAGTGTGGGACTCTGCAGCTGAAATTCCCATCCCAGGGAGGCTGACAGCAATAAAAAGATAACTTTAAAGTAGACATGTGGAGAAACCCGGAGAAATGTCGTGAGGGTCTGACTGGGAGAGGCACGGGGAGAGGCAGCCGGGCACTCAGGGCAGCATTACCCTCACCCTGCTGGGCACGCCACCGCCCAGACACTGATCATGCAGGGCAGGTGCCCTCAGCCCCACCGCTGGGCAGCAGCAATGGGGCACATGGCAGGAGGGATGCCCTTCGCCTCTCCTGCTGCTCTGCCGGGCACAGAGCTGACTCCCACCCCAGAGCCCATGGCCGTGAGGGCTGAGGGCTGTGATGGGTGGCTCAGGGAAGGCATCTGCACTGCAGGGGTGGCTGGAGGTGCCCCTATCTCCCCTGCAGCAGGGCTTCCAGGAGCAGTCTCCCTCCTTCCCTGCCCATCTCCACTGCCTGGAGCTCTCCCTGCCAGCAGCTTTTTCCCTGCCCTCACATCTCTTCTCTGCCAGTGCTCAGAGACTCCATGGCAGCCCCCGTGTGCCCAGCTCTGCCCTGCAGTCTCTGCGTGTGTGCAGGGGCTAAAGGGCAGGTGCCACAGACCCTGGTGAGACTGGAAAGGGGATGCTGGTGATGTCTGTAGCCCCCAGAGCTGGAAACTGAAGACACAGACTCAGGAAAGCTCCTTATCTCTACATGAACCCTCCTTTGATCTTTCATTTGAAAGTCCTCTTGGACATGTGCCACTGCCCACCCAGCCAACCAAGAGAAGAAACAGCAAAAAAAATCTAACTTCATATTAAGGGAACTCCATCTTGAAAAGTCCCTCCAGGAATGACCAGAGGTCATCTGGAGGTGTAAAGAGCCCTGACCCACACAGCACCCTCTTCAAAGCAGAAGGACATTGCCCAGCCAGGGGTCACTCCTTCCACCCACAGCTTCTCCCCACAGAAGCTACGTGGGAGCTCCCCGGGCAGGCGGAGAGCTGACCCTGGCAGGCGGCAGAGTCCCTGCCCTGGCACACAGCCCCTGAGGTGCAGGGACCCTGCTGGCAAGGACAGCCCTGCACACCCCTGCCTGCACACCCACCTTCACAGCCCTTCAACCATTCCTGGGAGAAGGCAGCCGTCATGCCCTGTGCCTCTGATGGTGCAGCAGGGAAGCCCCAATCTAGAGAATGTCCTCTTCTTCCACAGCAGAGAAGTTGTGAGCGTCCTCCTGAAAGATCCCACGGGCTGTGGGAGGTGCCAGCTGTTGGAGATCTCTCCAGCTACTGCAGCTGCTCTGCTTTGGGAAGAGTTCTCCCCCCACTCACCCTCAGCATCCTCCCTCTCCAGACTGCCTTTAACCTCTCTCCGCCTCCCTGCTCTGCCCTCACTGCCTGCAGGCAGTGCCCTCAGCCCTGCTGCGCTGTGCAGAGGAGCTGCTCCTGGGCAGAGCTGTCTCTCTGCAGCGCTGCCCGCTTGCCAGGAGCTCCCTCCGTCCCAGCAGCCCGGCCCAGCTCAGCAGCAGAGGACCAGCTGTGGCTTTCTCTGCCTCCTCCCCGCACTGCCCCAATCCCTCGAGGTGTCCCTGCGCCTCCAGGGCTGACAGCTCCTCCAAGGCAGCGGGGTCTCTCCTGGGGAGCAGAGTTTGAAGCACAATGAAGTCATCACTAACTGTCTCTTTCTGAACCGTGGATGGACTGATTCCTGCAGTGGGAATTGTCTTCCAGGGTGTACAGACCTACAGGAGGCGTCCGTGTTCCCCTCTGGAAACCCCCATTCCTGCCCCATTGCCAGGCAGGGCACAGAGGCAGTGACGGGCCGGGGATCATTCCCACCGGTGCAGGGCAGGGATTGAGCCAAGTCAATGAGGCATCTCAGCTCTCAGCAGTGTTCCTGAGGCTGGAGGGACATTCAGCTTCTCCAGTGCACCCCACAGACCCACCAGAGGGAGGATTCCTCTTGCCTCAGCTCAGCTGCCCAAAATCGGAGTGAGCTGCTTCTCTGAGCTGCCCTGTGAGTAATGGAGACAGAGGCCAGGAGGGATCTTTTCCGATGCAAACACCAGGTGACATTTGAGGTGCCAGAGGTGGTTCAGGACACGTGCAGGGAACTGCAAGCTCTAATGGAGAAATTGTGAGAGACAGGGCAGCATCTGGGGGCACTGGTGGGGAATCCCTTTTGCCAACGGAAAACATAGAAGATCACAGAATCACAGAATGGTAGGTGTTAGAAGGAACCCTCATAGATCGTCTAGTGCAACCCCCCTGCCAAAGTAGGATCACCTACAGCAGGTTGGACAGGAATGCAGCCGGGCGGCTTTTGAATATCTCCATGGAAGGAGACTCCACAGCCTCTCTGGACAGCCTCTTCCAGTGCTTTGGTGCCCTCAAAGTAAAAACATTTTTCCTTGTGTTCAGATGGAATTTCCTGTGTTCCAGTTTGTGCCCTTTTCTCCTTGTGCTGTCACTGGGCAGCACAGAAAAGAGTCTGGCCCCATCCTCTTGACACCCGTCCTTTAGATATTGATAAGCATTGAGGAGATCCCCTCTCAGCCTTCTCTTCTCCAGGCTCAACAGACGCAGCTCTCTCATCTGATTCTCATGAGAGGTGCTCCAGTCCCCTGAACATCTTTGTCGCCCTCTACTGGACTCTTTCCAGTAGTTCCCTGTCTTTCTTGAACTGGGGCACCTAGAACTGGAAACAGTACTCCAGATGTGGCCTCAGCAGGGCAGAGCAGAGGAGAAGGATGACCTTCCTCCACCTGCTGGCCACGCTCTTTTGTAATGCACCCAAGGAGACCATAGGCCTTCTTGGCTACCAGGGCTGGCTTATGGTCAACTTATTGTCCACCAGGACTCCCAGGTCTCTCTCGGCAAAGCTGCTTTGCAGCAGGTGAACCCCCAACCTTTACCGGTGCATGGCATTTTTCCTCCCAGGGTGCAGGACTCTACATTTGCCCTTGTTGAATTTCATTATGTTCCTCTCCACCCAGCTCTCCAGCCTTTCCAGGTCTCGCTGACCAGCCTGCCGTTTCCTGGGTCCTCCTTCTTGCCCTTTTTGAAGACTAGCGTGACTTTGGCTTTCCTCCAGTCCTCAGGCACTTCTCCTGTCCCCTGTGACCTTTCAAAGATCATAGAATCATAGAATGGTTTAGGTTTGAAAGGACCTTAAAGATTATCAAGTTCCATCCCCCCTGCCATAGCAGGGACATTTCTCACTAGAACAGGTTGCCCAAGGCCACGTCCAGCCTAGCCTTCAACACCTCCAGGGATGGGGCCTCAACAACCTCTCTGGGCAACGTGTTCAAGTGCCTTACCACCCTTAAAGTGAAAATCTTCTTCCTAATGTTCAATCTGAACTTGCCCTTTTCCAGTTTAAAGCCAAGATGATCGAGAGCACCTTTGCAATAATATCTTCCAGGTCCCTCAACGCTCCCGGGTGCGTCCCTTCAGGGCCCATGGATTTGTGGGTGTCAAGTTTGCCTAAATGATCTCTAACCCTATCCACCTTGACCAAGGGAAAATCTTCCCTTTTCCAGGCTTTTTCTCTTCCATCAGGGTCTTGGATTGCTGAGGGCCGGCTTCAGCCTTCCTCGCTCCATCCCTACATACTCTCGCAATTTTTATATACTCCTCCCAAGTGGCCAGTCCCTTTTTCCACTTTCTGTAAACTTCCCTCTTGCACCTGTATTTTTTCCAGAAGGTCCTTGCAGATTTCCTGCCTCCTCTTCCCGATTGCTTATTCCTAGGAATGCACTGATCTTGAGCTTGGAGGAAGTGGACCTTTTCTATTAACCAACTCTCCTGCACCCCTCTTCCTGCCAAAGCCTTTGCCCATGGGATTCCTCCAAGTATGTCTTTGAGGTGTCCAAAGGCAGCTCTCCTTAAGTCCAGTTCTACTTTTTGCCCTGCTTCTTCCACACAGGATTCGGAACTCCACCATCGCATGGTCACTGCAGCCAAGGCTACCCCCAGCCTTCACATCCCCAACTAGTCCTCCTTTATTTGTCAGTAATATGTCCAGCAGCGCACCTCTCCTCGTTGGTTTCCCCACCAACTGTGTCAAAAAGTTCTCATCAATGCTCTGCAGAAACCTCTGGGACTGCGTGTGCCTGGCTGTGTTGTTTCTCCAGCAAATACCAGAATGGCTGAGGTCCCCCATGAGAACCAGGGCCTGTGACCATGAGGCTATTTCCAGCTCTCTGTAGAAGGCCTCATCAATTCAGGCATTTCAGAGAGGTCATCAAGCATGCAGGTTCTCCTGGAGGAGAGCGAGAGGATCCATCACAGTCGGACACACCCTGCAGGTGGTTGGCTTTCTGGATATCACCTTGGGAGTCCACCTAGGAATATTTGTCACTGTTCTGGTTGGCCGGGCTTATTCCCCAGTAAGCTGTGATGGCATGAGCACTGTCCCCTTCACCCCAGCCCCAAGTCTTTTGGATTCAAGCCCGCCTCACCAAGCTGGCCAGCCTGCTGCCAAAGATGTAGTCTATGTAGTCTAAATCGACCCTCTTTTGCCTTAAAACATCCACCCATAACGCTGTCGCAGCAGGCACTGCCCAAAGGGCAATGATGCCACACTTGGTTTGTTCCTGCAAGCTGTCAGCAGGCAGTGCTCGGAGCCAGGCGCTGCTGCCTGCCACGGGGTCTGCACACCCTCATCCCACAGGCACAGCATTCAGTGGGGTCTCTCGGAGGTGTCCCATCCCAGCTTCTGCCTCTCCTCCTGCTTGGAACCCCCCAGGCTGCCCCTCCTTCCCCCTGAGAGGCCACCGTGCCCAGTGCCTGGAACCAGCGACTCTGTGACATCAGCCCTGGGAACAAGGGCACCGCAGGCACTGTGAGGACTGTGGGCAATACGTCGGCTTCTTCACTGGTGGGGATGACCCCTCGGCTCTTGCAGCTGCCATGTGCCGCTTCTGACAATGATGAATGTGCTCCCTGTCGTTGTCCTGACGGCCCTGTGCTGGCCCATGAACAGCACATGGGACAGCAGTGGGTAAGCGGCCCGAGGTTCTGAGAGGGAGCTTGGGCAACACTTATGGGCTTCACTGGAGGGTGCCTGCTTGTCCCCTGTGGCCGTACCACAGCTTCCCAAACCCCACGTGGGAGCCTGAGACCCTTGCCAGCACCCAGGCTGCTGGCCCAGCTCACCTGTGGTGCTCAAGCAGAAACAGATGTGGGCATACGCACGCCCCACAGGGTTCCCTGGCCCTGCTGTCCATGCAGCGTCTTGAGGGGAGCGGAGATGACTGACCTTCGACCTGAACCGCAGCAAGCCATCGAGAAGGGCAGTCATGAGTTCCTGGTAACAGAGGGACCTGCGGGCTCCAGCGCCCATGGCTTGCGACTACGACACGGCGCACGTGGTGGGTGGCACAGATGCCCGGCCAGGCATTTGGCCCTGGATCATCAGCATCCAGCCTGGAGAAGAGAAGGCTCTTTGGGAGACCTTATAGCGGCCTTCCAGTATCTGAAGGGGGGCAACAGGAAAGCTGGAGAGGGACTTTTTACAAGGGTAAAAAGTATGTTAAAAAAATGTAGGGGTAGGACAAGGGGGAATGCTTTCAAGCTGGAAGAGGGGAGATTTAGAGTAGATATTAGGAAAAATAGGGTGGTGAGCCCCTGGCCAGGGTTGCCAAGGGAAGCGGTGGCTGCCCCATCCCTGGAGGTGTTCAAGGCCAGGTTGGACAGGGCTTGGAGAAACCTGGTCTAGTGGAACGTGTCCCTGCCCACGGCAGGGGGGTTGGGACTTGGTCACCTTTAGTTTCCTTTCCAATCTAAACTATCATATGAGTCCACCATTCTACTCACACGTCTCAAGCTGCACCGTCTATTTGATGCTGTGCACTTCCCATACTGCCTCTACAGGGGCAAACACTCACAGAATTTTGCTGCCTCAATCAGATTAAACATTTTCATGGTGTTTTCTGTACTCTCCAAATCCAGCTTTACTGCACTTCAGTGTTCCATTGGTTCAGAGTGTCCAGAGAGCCAGACCAAAAGCTGCATGACGTGTCATTGCAGTCACCACCATCACCCACGAACCTTCCACTTCAACTACAGCGCATGGCCCTAAGTTTACAGACCACAGAATGAAGTTGATATGAGGCAGTTCCTCCAGACAGCTTCCCAGAGAAAACACTGTTTGAGTCCAGCCAAGGGAGTGTCAGGGACAATTCCCTGAGTCAGCCAACCAAATATTAAATGAACACAAGTTATTTGTTGACGGAATTCCATGTGCAGGATCAAGGACTGCCTTCAGTCCAACAGTACAGTTCCCTTATTCTTACTGTGGTTTGGAGCACACTGGCCATTGCAGCAAACAATAGACGCTCTCCCCTACCTCTCTCTCCATGGACAGGAAGGAGAGAAAAATACTTATGAACTTAGAAGAAAGTCTGGTACTTTAACACAATATTAATAACAAAATAAAAAAGAAATAATGACATACATACTGAACTGGATCAAACTCCCAGGATGATAATCACGTCACCAGCAGGCCTGGGGAAAGTCCCAGGCTCAACTCTGGGACAGATGGGAACTGCATTCAGGAATGCACAGATAGGCATCAAAGGCAGAAAAACAGCCAGAAACCTCCCAAGACAACAGCCATTGAAAGAAAAGAGGGGACCCTTTGATCCCTCAGCTTTTATACTGAGCATGAAACAGATGGGATGAATTACCCTGATGGTCAGTTTGGGGTCACCTGTCCTGGCCCCTCCTCCCGACAGGTGCAACTCCTCTATGCTCTTCTGCTTCTGACCCTCCAATGGGGCAAAGAACCAAATCAGCTGGCCTTGGGGGTTATACCAATAAGTATGAGAAAGAGAATTCTGCATACCATTCCTCGGCATACATTACAACTAATCAGGTTTTATTACTCTGAACAGTGTCACCACAATATGTTGTTAATTTCAGAGAGTTCAGTTAGTTCAAAGAGGCTCAGCTGCAAAGTAAAGTTGCTGAACAGAAGAGGGGTTCTGTTTCACCTCAAACCAGCACAGGTGGGCTGTTCTTTTGGGAGGGTATAAGGAGAATAAAAGAGAAGCTCTTGTGATTTCAGGGAATGACAAGAGAAGCAAAGGATGCTGTTGGCTGTCTTTGCTGAGGGCTCCTGTTTTGCCAAATGAAACCCAAGGACCACCAGAGCTTTTCCCATGGAGCTGCTACCCAGCCGCACAGCCCCTGCCCTCTGCCATTGACAGCGATGGAGTCACTGCGAAGGTACAGTAGAAGAAATGAAACAGTTTGTGGTGCTGCAATGGATGGGCACATAGTTCTCAGTACAGACAGGATGGAAGGCTCAGGGGTGGGGTTCCCTCTTGTGGCTGCATCTCTGGAGACAGAGGAGCATTAGGAGGGCTTTGGAAGAAGCTGCACAGGTTATGGGGAACTCATTGGCAAAAGCTCAGAAAAACACAGCTTTGTGTTTGAAGAAATAGTGAAGACAGAGAGTCATGGGTAAAGCTTGGGCCAGCACGGGGTGGGAGTGAGGTGGGGAAGCAGGGGTGGTGGTTGAAATCTGCAGGGAAACGGGCACAGGCAGAGGAAAGTGTAGGACAGCCTGTGGTCACGATGCCCCCCCTCCCCCAACAGAACTGAAATCCTTGTCCTTTCCACTATGGCTGCGGTCTCTTCCACTGGAGCCCCTGAGAGCACTCCAGTTCCTCACACACACACTGCTTCGCTGCCTCCTCCCCCACCCTCCAGACAGCCCGAGAGGTTTCCTACACACACTCCCTCATCTCACTGCTCCAAGGAAGAGCCCTGAGCATCCCTTGAAGGAAGAAGTCCCCATTGCCAGGGTGTGGGGGTCAGCGCTTGAATATCCTGCTTGATGAGACACATCAAGGGCTTTCACAGACACTTTCACAATTCATTTCCAACTGGAAGCAGTGCCTCTGGCTTTCTGCTTCAGGGACAGTCAGGGATGACCCTCAGTGGGGACCGCTGATGCCCTCAGAACCTTGGAGGCTGACTTGCACTGCTCTAGAGACCACTTCAATCCACCCTCAGTACCTGCAGTTCAGGAACTGGGCACCAGAGGGCTCATTAACATGCAAAATGCCATAACGAGCAATGGCTCTGGGCATAATTTTCTTATTATACAATTCTGCTGTAGTTAATTAAAGGGATTTCAGAAGAGGAAAGGTTTCAATAGTAAACAACAAGAAGAAAGGATTTATTTTTCTTTCTGTTTCTTTATTTGTCTGCTTCATTCATGTGTCTGTCTTCATTGATATCAGCAATTTCCAAATGACACTGAAACTGGACCTCTCCAAACAGAGTCTGACTGTGTAGGGCAGTCAAGACCCTGTATGTCAGACACTCTGTGGGCAGCCTTTGTCCCCACCTCCAACCCCGCCTTTCTCTCATCAGCCACCTGGGACTTACAGCACCTTTCCTCAAATCTCAGCTTTCTCTGCTACACTCTGGAGTTGCAGGTTTCAGCCCTTTGGAAACAGTTTCCACCTGTTTCACTTAGGGAATAAACTGCACCCAGACACAGAATTTTCTTTGTAGCAAAAAAAACGAGACCAAAGGAAGGCATGGTTCAATAGAAAATAAAATACTCTGTTGTACATTAAGTCCACCTTTCCTCCTCTGAAGTCCACTCTCCACAGAGGACAGCCTTAGACCAAAGGCAAACACATTTCTGTGCCAAGCACGGATCCCGAGAACCCCCAAAGCACTCCCTGCCCCAGAGTCTCTTGGTTCATATGCGCTCACAGCGAGGCACACGCTGAAGTCACGAGCTCCCTCCATTCACAGAGGGAAGCAAAGAGACAAAGTGAAGGGCATGCTCTCTTTGGAATGGCCAAAGGTGCACTAACCCCAAGGAGTCTGGGTTACATCTTCAGGCAGACTGAAGCATCCACACCCACTCCTTGCCCATCCTCCTCCAGTGCTGGACAGCTTGGGTGCAATTGTCCAGGCTTCATTTTCTCCCGGAGGGAGAGAAATCAGTTGTCTCCACTCAGATGCTTTGCCCTACCCTGCCTGTCCACCAGCCGCAGCTCCACAACTGCTTGATCAGCCCGGGGTCACACTTCCCAGTCCCACATTGGGTCTTCAGCTATGCCTGGGAATCTGGGAGGCAGTGGGCACCTCTGTGTGGGCATCAGCCCCTGAATGATGAAGTGAGGCAGAAGTTGAAACATGCAGAAAAGACCTCGGTGTAATAAGTGTGTCAGAAGTCTTCATTTTCAGAACTTTGATACTGTTCTGTAAATTGTCATATTTTTTTGCATGTGTCCTGGACAAAGACCAGACAGCTGAGGACACTTTGTCTCCCTCTGACTGTTTACCTCTGGAGTCTTCCCTTGAGATACAGTGGCTGAGAAGAACTTGTTTCTGAAACATGAGGCAAAGAGGGTGTGAAGTATACATCTGTCTCCACCTATTCTTACTGAGATAAGCTGTGACCAGACATTGTCTTTATTTCTTCTTCAACTGTTCCTGAAATAATGTTGAGTTCTTGAATTCTCTTCCATGTTTCAAGCAAATTTTGATAGAGAAGCTTGCTGTGTTTGGAGGATGCTGTCCTTGAAGACCAGGTATACTTAGCTTTCCTGCCCACCAGTGCTGCTGACCATGGGATGCTGGCTACCTCTCCCCAAAGTAAGCCAAAATCTGCTCCACTGATGACCGGCATCTGCAGTCTTCTATTCCCCTTTCTCCCTCTCCTCAGGAGCTCATGCCCCACCATTTCAGGGTCACAACAGACCGTCTTCACATCCCTGAGCAGCTCTTGCTTGCAAGTATCAGATCTGGGTTTGCATGACCCTTGTTGGCCCATCTGGCAGCTGTGCTCAGAAGCTGTCCCAAAACTGCCTGGACTGTTTGCATCCTGCGGTGTTGCCCTTCCAGAAAATGCCAGGTCATTAAAGTCCCCATGGAGGACCAGGCTTCTTCTACACCCAGAGACTTCTTGGGGTGCTTAGAAAAGACTATGCCAACTGCCCCACCCTGACTGTGGCTTCCTTATCTCCCACCACAAAAGCACCGTTACTGACACTTCCTCTGACCTCCACTCAAAAGGGCTCACCCAATTTGTCACTTGCCCCATGAAGGAACTCCATACATCCAAGCAACTTGTTCCCTTTGAGGGAACCCACCCCCGATCCTTCCAGCCTGTCTGTACTGAAAACTATGAACCCATCCATTGCAGCACCCCAAACTCTGTGACTTCTTCTACCACACCTTGGCAGTTACTCCATCGGTGTCAAAAACCACAGGCTCCAGCTCGTCCTGGCTGAGGGCGTCAGTGCCCGTAAGGGCTGTAGCACCTCAGGTGTAGCACCAGGCCAAGCTCTGACTGAGAGAAACCTGGGACCAAGCATTCCAAACCCCCTGTTTGCAAAGGCTTTGCCTCAGAGAAGAGCCATGCCAAAGGGGATGGAAACCCAAAGCTGAAATGACTGGATGTCAAGAGAGTGAGCAAAGCCTGCCGTCCCCAAGGACAGAGAGAAACAGGGCTGGGAAGTGCAGCCCTGGCAAGATACGGGGGTGCTGTCAATGCTGTCTCTGTTGCTGCAGAAGGCATTCAGTGGACGTGGACTCTAGCTCCGTGAACAACAAGGTGCTGCTGAGCACCCCACTGTGAAAATTGTTGGTCTGTTCCTTGACTGTGTCTTCAAGGGGGTGGGTCAAATGTGGGAGAGAGAAAACCCAGCAGTTTGACAGCGTAGGCCCACGTGTGATGTGCCTCGTGTTCCTGCACTGCCCTATGTAAACTGAATGGAGAAGGGACAGACCTTGCCGCGCTGTGGTGGGGGCAATTCGTGGCTGGCACAAAGGCACCGAACCTGTCTGCAGGGCCGTCTGGAGTGTCTCTCCCACACTCGCTCAGAACGGGGATGGCTTTCCTGTGCGGTACCTGCCGGCCACATGTAGCGATGTGTGAGAGCCTTGGCATCTCGCAAAACTACAGGCTTCTGTTGGGACATCAAAGAGAGGAACCGCCTGGAATCTCATTAGGCAACATGGGGATGAAAACCATCATCGTAGTCAATGGAGATCTAGTCAACCCAGCTGACGGAAAAGAGACAAAATGAGCTCTCCCTGTGGTACAGGACACCATTTGGGTAGATGGCACATAGGCTGCAAAGGAAACAGTAAATAGGGACAGGTGCAGTTCTCTTCCACTGTCCTTGGACAACCTCTGGCACCTCAAATGTCACCAGGTGTTTCATCTGAACAGCCAGCTCCTACCCTACATCTTCATTCATTACCATGGCAGCTGAGACAAGGAGCTCACATGCAGGTGCCTATTTAATGCCCACCTGAAGTGAGGCAAGAGGAGTGCCACCGCCTGTGGGTTTGTGACAGGCATGGGAGGGAGCTGAGTCCCCTTCCAGTGCTAGCAATAGAAACGCAGGATGAGATGCCTCCATTGACTCAGCTGAACCCTATCCCCCACCAAGAGTAAAAAAGGTCCCTGCCTGCCATTGTCTGCATGTCCTGCCCAATAATAAGACAAGAAAGTAGTCTGAGTATCCTGGACAGGTCTTCCAGAGCGGGCACATGCCATGGCTGAGAGGAGCTGTCACGGTGTCTGTCTTGGCTTCTCTGGGGTGGAGAAGGAGGACGTGCTGCAGAGCAGGGCTTCCCTGCTGCACCGTCAGAGGGAAAGGTCATGATGGCTGACTTCTCCTGGGGATGGCTTCAGGGGTGGGAAGCTGCGGGTGCAGCTAGGGCTGGCCTGGGCTGTCCTTCACAACAGGGTCCACGCACTCCAGGGAGCCCCCTGTGTGCCAGGGCAGGGACTTTGCCCCCTGCCAGGATCCCCACTCAGCCTGCCCACAGAGCTCCCCACGCTGCTGTGGGGAGAAGCTGTGAGTGGAAGGAGGGATCCCTGCAAGGGTGGAATCACAGACTTGTGGAATGGTCAGAGTAGGAAGGGACTTGAAGATCCCCTAGTTCCACCCCCCCGTCCTGGGCAAGGGCACCTCCATCTAGATCAGGTTACTCAAAGCCCTGTCCAACGTGGCCTTGAACACTTCCAGGGATGGGGCATCAACAACCTTTCTGGGCAGCCTCTTCCAGTGTCTCACCACCTCAGAGTGAAGAATTTCTTCCTAATACCTAATCTAAACCTAGGCACTTTCAGTGTAAAATGATTACTCCTTGTCCTATCGCTGCACTCCTTGATAAAGAGTCCCTCTCCAGCTTTCCTCTAGGCCCTGTTTAGGTACTGACAGACTGCTATAAGGTCCCCACAGAGCCTTCTCTTCTCCAGGCTGAACAACCCAACTCCCTCAGTCTGTCTTAACAGAAGAGGTGCTCCAGCCCTCTGATCATCTTTTTGCCCCTCCTATGCACATGCTCCAACAGGTCACGGATTCACATAACAAGAGTGGTTGGAAGGGATGTCTAGAGATCATCTAGTCCAACCCCTTTCCAGAGAAGGTTTAGCTACAGCAGGTTGCACAGGATGGCGTCCAGGTGGGTTTGGAATGTCTCCAGAGTCAGAGATTCCACCACCTCTCTGGGCAGCCTGTGCCAGTGCTCTGACACCCTCAAAGTAAACAAGGTCCTCCTCATGTTTAGATGGAGCTTCCTAGCCTGCAAGACTATGATCTAATCGGCATTGCGGAGACCTGGTGGGATGGCTCCTATGACTGGAGTGTTGGAATGGATGGGCACAGGCTCTTGAGGAAGGAAGGGCAGCGGAGACGAGGAGGGGGTGTCACCCTCTATGTCAAGGACCAGCTGGAGTGCATGCAGCTCTGCCTGGGGATGGATAAGGAGCTGACCGAGAGGTTATAGGTCAGGACTTAAGGGAGAGCACAGAGAGGTGATGTTACAGGGGGGTTCTGCTACAGGCCCCTGACCAGGAAGACCGAGTGGATAAGATCCTCTATAGACAGATTGGCATAGGCTCATGTTCACAAGCCCTGGTCCTCAGAGGGAACTTCAGCCACCCTGATAGCTGTGGGAATAAAAAAGCACAGCAGCGCATAGGCAATCCAGGAGGTACCTGGAACGCATCCTTCTCCAAGTGACAGAGGAGCCAATGAGAAGAGGTGCCATGCTGGACTTTGTCCTGACCAAAAAAGACGGGCCGGTGGGGAATGTCATGGTCAAGGGCAGCCTTGGCTGCAGTGACCTTGAGATGGCAGATTCTGAGATCTTTAAGGTGGCCAGGAGGGCAAACAGTAAACTCTGGATTTCAGGAGATCAGACTTTGGCCTCTTCAGGGATCTCTTCCCTGGAAGGAAGAGTGGCCCAAGAGAGTTGGCTAATCTCCAAGGGCTACCTCTGCCAAGCTCAGGAGCGATACATCCCAGCAAAGAGGAAGTCAGGCAAAGACGCCAGGAGGCCTGCGTTGATGACCAAGCAGCTCCTGGTCAATCTCAAATAAACAAAGGAAGCCTACAGAGGGTGGAAGCAAGGACAGGTATCCTGGGAGGAATTGTCCGAGCAGCCAGGGATCAGGTTAGGAAAGCTAAAGCCCAGGTAGAGGTGAATCTGGCCAGGGGCATGAGGGGCAACAAGAAAGCCTTCTATAGGTATGTGGGTGACAAAAGGAAGACTAGGGAACACATGGTCCCACTCGGGAAGGAACTGGGAGACCTGGTCACCCGGGACATGGAGAAGGCTGAGGTACTCAACGACTTCTTTGCCTCAGCCTTCCCTGGAAAGGGCTCTAACACTGCCGTTGTCCTCTCCCAGGCACTTCCCAGCCCTCACCAGCCCCTGCCCAACTCTGCCCACCTCCCCTGCCCTCTCCCCAGGACAGCCCAGCCCAGCAGCCCAGTCTGGACTGGCCCCACAGCACTGCCCACCGCAGGCTGATGCAGAGCTCTGGGCACTCACCGCACAGCCCCAGCTCCTCCCAAGGGCACAGCAGCTCCTGGGGGGCAGACAAGGAGGTCAGCCTGCCCATCAGCCCCGGGGCTCATGCTGGCGCCGACGGAACGAGGAAAAAGAGGCAGGTCACTCTCTGCTTCTCTGGCAGGTCACTCTCTGCTTCTCATCCCTAGCCCTTACTGAATTTGCCCCCTGCTCTCCCCATTCAGCGCCATACCCCAGGACAGCACAGCAGTCCTGGCCCTGGGGTTCCCTCAGGCACCTCCTGTGTCTCCCCACTCTCCCCTCCCTGTGCCTGATGAGTCCCTGCTGACTCCCTCGGCACTGCAGCTTCCTTGTGCATGGACACATTGATTCAGTGCTTTATATTGGTGGACTTGACCTTTGAGGGTGTTTCACCTTCAGAGTCTCCATCTGTTCCAGCGCAAGGGCACGTGTCGAGTCCCTAATCCTGCCTCTCCTCCCCCTAAAAAATGCATTTCCAGATCATTCGGTATATGCCATCAGTCCTGTCATACATGAAGAAGACTGAGGATATAATGGGAGTCTCCCCTTCTATTGGGCAGAAGGAAGAGTGCTTTTAAATCCAGAATATTTGGTGCAGTGGAACCCAATAGTACCATCGGCTTAGCTCGAAAAGCACTGAAAAGACAAGGAGAAGAGACTCATTAAAAGACCAATTCCTTGAACATGTTCTTGGAAGCAACTTTGGAGGAACAGTCCATCCTTCAGGCACTGCACTTGGGAGGTGCCCTTTATTGAAGAGCTGTTATCTGTCAGGCCACACCTGACACACTGTTGTACAAGGGTCAGACACAGTAGGATCAAGCCTCAAGACAAGCAGTGTAAACTCAGAAAATTATCTACAAGCAGGATTATCACGAGAGAAAAAAGCATAATCATAGCCTAAGATAAGCCTTGGGCAATGTGCATGGAAGGGGCAGCAGGTTATTGTCAGTGAAACAGCGTCCATTGGGCCTGTTTCCACAGGGCATCCTTGAGCTCCTGGTTCCTCATGCTGTAGATGAGGGGGTTCACTGCTGGAGGCACCACTGAGTACAACACTGCCACCACCAGGTCCAGAGATGGGGAGGAGATGGAGGGGGGCTTCAGGTGGGCAAATGTTCCAGTGCTGAGAAAGAGGGAGACCACGGCCAGGTGAGGGACACACATGGAAAAGGCTTTGTGCCGTCCCTGCTCAGAGGGGATCCTCAGCACCGCCCTCAGGATCTGCACATAGGACACCACAATGAAAACAAAACACCCAAAGGCTAAACAGACACTAACCATAAGAAACCCAACTTCCCTGAGGTAGGAGTGTGAGCAGGCGAGCTTGAGGATGTGGGGGATTTCACAGAAGAACTGGTGCAGGGCATTGCCCTGGCAGAGGGGCAGTGAAAATGTATTGGCCGTGTGCAGGAGAGAATTGAGGAACCCACTGCCCCAGGCAGCTGCTGCCATGCGGACACAAGCTCTGCTGCCCAGGAGGGTCCCGTAGTGCAGGGGATGGCAGATGGCAATGTAGCGGTCATAGGCCATGACTGTGAGGAGAGAACACTCTGTTGACATAAAAAAGAAAAAGAAAAAGAGCTGGACAGCACAGCCAAAGTAAGAGATATCCTGGGTGTTCCAGAGGGAATTGGCCATGGCTTTGGGGAGAGTGGTGGAGATGCAGCCCATGTCTATGAGGGAGAGGTTGAGGAGGAAGAAGTACATGGGGGTGTGGAGGCGGTGGTCACAAGCGATGGCAGTGATGATGAGTCCGTTTCCCAGGACGGCAGCCAGGTAGATGCCCAGGAAGAGCCAGAAGGTCAAGAGCTGCAGCTCCCGTGTGTCTGCGAATTCCATGAGGAGGAAGTGGGTGATGGAGCTGCTGTTGGACATTTGCTGCCTCTGGGCAGGGGCACCTGTCCAAGGAGGGAAACAGAGTAAGTCAATGGAGTTCATAGGGAGGCTGGCGGCAGGAGCCAGTCCTGGTGTTCTCCTTTGGCTGAGGAACCCACACCTAATGCAGATGGGCTTCTCAACATCTGAACTCTCACTGCTATGGAACAGGGATGGCAGAAGGCAGTTGGAGAGGCTTTGGGTATTTTACAGCTCTCCCACCTCCCCTGGGCACTGTTCTGGGATGTCAGAAACCCTCAGCATTTCTGCTGCACTCCAGGAGAACAGAGTGAGTGCTGTGAGACATGAGGATTGCCTGGGGCAGAGAGCAGAGTCAGGGGAGATGGTTTGTCCCTCCATCTTGCACCTTCATGAGATGGAGGGGGATTACCCTCTTGTATTATGCCATCAGACAGTGCTGAGAGCAGAAGGATCCATCTCAGACCACTAAATGTCTCACCCTTTCTCAAGGTCTCAGAAGCCCACCTCTAGCCAAGGACACACATGACTCATTTCACCCACCCAACAGCATTTCCTCAGTCACAGAGTCTCTGTGTTTCTCTGTGGGGCTTTCGGATAACACAAAAGTTCTATGGGACAGGTTGGCATCCTGGATGGCAGCTCACAGCTTCCATGGACACCCAAAGGACATACCCAGTTTTTGGCATCTCAGTGAGAGAAAATGGACTCCTTCCCCACCCCCACAGCCTGCATTGCCCACAGCCCCACAAGTCAGAAGAAAACTTTGACACTGGTTCCCATGGACACATAGTCAGGAGTGGATGAACAAGATCAGTGTGGGACTCTACAGCTGAAATTCCCATCCCACGGAGGCTGACAGCAATAAAAAGATAACTTTAAAGGAGACTCGTGGACAAACCAGGAGAAATGCCGTGAGGGTCTGACTGGGAGAGTCACGGGGAGAGGCAGCCGGGCACTCAGGACAGCGGTACCCTCACCCTGCTGGGCACGCCACCACCCAGACACTGATCATGCAGGGCAGGTACCCTCAGCCCCACCGCTGGGCAGCAGCAATGGGGCACATGGCAGGAGGGATGCCCTTCGCCTCTCCTGCTACTCTGCCGGGCACAGAGCTGACTCCCACCCCAGAGCCCATGGCCGTGAGGGCTGAGGGCAGTGCTAGGTGGCTCAGGGAAGGCATCTGCACTGCAGGGGTGGCTGGAGGTGCCCCTATCTCCCCTGCAGCAGGGCTTCCAGGAGCAGCTCCCTCCTTCCCTGCCCATCCACTGCCTGGAGCTCTCCCTGCCAGCAGCTTTTTCCCTGCCCCCACGTCTCTTTTCTGCCAGTGCTCACAGACCCCATGGCAGCCCCCGTGTGCCCAGCTCTGCCCTGCAGCCTCTGCGTGTGTGCAGGGGCTAAAGGGCAGGTCCCACAGACCCTGGTGAGACTGGAAAGGGGATGCTGGTGATGTCTGTAGCCCCCAGAGCTGGAAACCGAAGACACAGACTCAGGAAAGCTCCCTATCTCTACATGAACCCTCATTTGATCTTTCATTTGAAAGTCCTCTTGGACATGTGCCACTGCCCACCCGGCCAACCAAGAGAAGAAAAAGCAAAAGAAATTTACCTTCATATTAAGGGAACTCCATCTTGAAAAGTCCCTCCAGGAATGACCAGAGGTCATCTGGAGGTGTAAAGAGCCCTGACCCACACAGCGCCCTCTTCAAGGTGAAGGACATTGCCCAGCCAGGGGTCACTCCTTCCACCCACAGCTTCTCCCCACAGAAGCTACGTGGGACTTCTCTGGGCAGGCGGAGAGCTGACCCTGGCAGATGGCAGAGTCCCTGCCCGGCACACAGCCCCCGGGGTGCAGGGACCCTGCTGGCAAGGACAGCCCAGACCACCCCTGCCTGCACACCCACCTTCACAGCCCTTCAACCGTTCCTGGGAGAAGGCAGCCGTCATGCCCTGTGCCTCTGATGGTGCAGCAGGGAAGCCCCAATCTAGAGAATGTCCTCTTCTTCCACAGCAGAGAAGTTGTGAGCGTCCTCCTGAAAGATCCCATGGGCTGTGGGAGGTGCCAGCTGTTGGAGATCTCTCCAGCTACTGCAGCTGCTCTGCTTTGGGAAGAGCTCTCCCCCCACTCGCCCTCAGCATCCTCCCTCTCCAGACTGCCTTCAACCTCTCTCCGCCTCCCTGCTCTGCCCTCACTGCCTGCAGGCAGTGCCCTCAGCCCTGCTGCGCTGTGCAGAGGAGCTGCTCCTGGGCAGAGCTGTCTCTCTGCAGCGCTGCCCGCTTGCCAGGAGCTCCCTCCGTCCCAGCAGCCCGGCCCAGCTCAGCAGCAGAGGACCAGCTGTGGCTTTCTCTGCCTCCTCCCCGCACTGCCCCAATCCCTCGAGGTGTCCCTGCGCCTCCAGGGCTGACAGCTCCTCCAAGGCAGCGGGGTCTCTCCTGGGGAGCAGAGTTTGAAACAGAATGAAGTCATCACTGACTGTCCCTCTCTGAACCCTGGACAGACTGATTCCTGCAGTGGGAAGGAATTTCTGCTCTGCCAGGGTGTGTGGACCTACAGGAGGCATCAATGTTCAGTCTTCCTCAGCAATGTTCCTGAGGCCGGAGGGACATTCAGCTTCTCCAGTGCACCCCACAGACCCACCAGAGGGGGGATTCCTCTTGCCTCAGCTCAGCTGCCCTAAATCGGAGTGAGCTCCTTCTCTGAGCTGCCCTGTGAGTAATGGAGACAGAGGCCAGGAGGGAGCTTTTCCAATGCAAACACCGGGTGACATCTGAGGTGCCAGAGGTGGTTCAGGACACCTGCAGGGAACTGCAAGCTCTAATGGAGCAATTTTGAGAGACAGGGCAGCATCTGCGGGCATTGTCCTGGATGCTGGTGGGGAATCCCTTTGGCCAACAGAAAACATAGAAGACCACGGAATGACAGGATCACAGAATGGTAGGGGTTGGAAGGAACCGTTGGAGATCATCTAGTGCAACCCCCCTGCCAAAGTAGGGTCACCTTCAGCAGGTTAGACAGGAATGAAGCCAGGTGGCTTTTGAATATCTCCACAGAAGGAGACTCCACGGCCTCTCTGGACAGCCTGTTCCAGTGCTTTGGTGCCTTCAAAGTAAATGCATTTTTCCTTGTGTTCAAATGGAATTTCCTGTGTTCCAGTTTGTGCCCATTTCCCCTGATTCTGTTGCTGGGCAGCAGAGAAAAGAGTCTGGCCCCATCTTCTTGACACCCTCCCTTTAGATATTGATAAGCATTGAGGAGATCCCCTCTCAGCCTTCTCTTCTCCAGGCTCAACAGACGCAGCTCTCTCAGCTGTTTCTCATAAGAGAGGTGCTCCAGTCCCCTGAACATCTTTGTAGCCCTCTACTGGACTCTCTCCAGTAGTTCCCTGTGTTTCTTGCACTGGGGTATCTAGAACTGGCCACACTACTCCAGATTCGGCCTCAGCAGGGCAGAGCAGAGGGGAAGGATGACCTTCCTCCAACTGCTGCCCACGCTCTTTTGTAATGCACCCCAGGAGACCATAGGCCTTCTTGGCTACCAGGGCTGGTTTATGGTCAACTTATTGTCTACCAGGACTCCCAGGTCCCTCTCAGCAAAGCTGCTTTGCAGCAAGTGAACCCCCAACATTTACTGGTGCATGGGGTTTTTCCTCCACAGGGGCAGGACCCTACACTTGCCCTCGTTGAATTTCATTATGTTCCTCTCCACCCAGCTCTCCAGCCTTTCCAGGTCTCACTGACCGGCCTGCTGTTTCCTCGGTCCACCTTCTTGCCCTTTTTGAAGACTGGCGTGACTTTGGCTTTCCTCCAGTACTCAGGCACCTCTCCTGTCCCCCTGACCTTTCAAAGATGATGGAGAGCGCCTTTGTAATAACATCTGCCAGGTCCCTCAACACTCCTGGGAGTGACCCATCAGGGCGCTGGGTGTCAAGTTTGCCTAAATGATCTCTAACCCGATCCTCCTCGACCAAGGGAAAGTCTTCATTTTCTCAGATTCTTTCTCTTCGCTCCTGGGTCTGGGATTGCTGAGGGCCGGCCTTAGCAGTAAAGACTGAAATAAAGAAGGTATCAGTAATTCTGCCTTCTCTGCATCCTCCGTCACCAGGGCACCCACCTCATTCAGTAGCAGGCCCACATTTTCCCTGGTCTGCCTTTTACTACTGATGCACTTGGAGAAGCCCTTCTTATTGTCCTTGACATCCCTGGCCAGGTTTAATTCCAAGTGGGCTTCAGCCTTCCTTGTTGCATCCCTACATACTCTTGCAATGTTTATATACTCCTCCCAAGTCGCCACTCCCTTTTTCCACATTCTGTAAACTTCTCTCTCGCACCTGAGTTTTTCCAGAAGGTCCTTGCTTGTCCATGCAGATTTCCTGCCTCCTCTGCCTGATTTATTACTCATAGACATGCACTGATGTTGAGCTTGGAGGAAGTGGACCTTTTCTATTAATCAACTCTCCTGCACCCCCCTTCCTGCCAAACCCTTTGCCCATGGGATTCCTCCAAGTATGTCTTTGAAGAGGCCAAAGTCAGCTCTCCTGAAATCCAGGCTTGTAATTCTACTTTTTGCCCTGCTTCTTCCACACAGGATCCAGAACTCCACCATCTCATGGTCACTGCAGCCAAGGCTACCCCCAGCCTTCACATCCCCAACTAGTCCTTCTTTATTTGTCAGTAAAATGCCCAGCAGTGCACCTCTCCTCGTTGGTTTCCCCACCAACTGTGTCAGAAAGTTCTCATCAATGCTCTACAGAAACTTCCGGGACTGTGTGTGCCTGGCTGTGTCTTTTCCTGCAAATATCGGGGTGGCTGAGGTCCCCCGTGAGAACCAGGGCCTGTGACCATGAGGCTATTTCCAGCTGTCTGTAGAAGGCCTCATCAACTTCCTCTTCCTGATCTGGTGGTCTGTAGTAAACACCCACAGCAGTGTCTCCCACATCGCCTGTCCCGTAATTCTTAACAATAAGCTCTCAACACGTTCTTCATCCAGCTGCAGGCAGAGCTCAAGACATTCCAGTTGCTCTGTCCCGTAGAAAGAAACTCCACCAACTCACCCTGCTGGCCTGTCTTTCCGAAACAGTACATAACCGTCCGTGACAGCATTCCAGTCCTGCGAGCTATCCCACCATGTCTCTGTAATTGCAATGAGACCATGGCCCTGTGGCCATCATCCCCTCCGGAAGGGTTTTGTGGAAAGGAAGGCTGGGACGCTGTGTCAGGGTTTTCACTGAAGGAAGTATTGACCCAGAAGCCTCATCATTTTACTGCTGTCCTTCAGTCCTTGTGCCCAACACATGTTGTTCAGACACATGTCCTTCAACACATAACCTCCCAGAAATGGAGAAAGTATGCCAAAGAAAAAGAAGTCATTATCGGGGGATTTGTTGGGAAAGAGCACAGGATGGGCTCAAAGATGTCTCCCTTATCTTGTCACTGTCTTCTCTTTCAGCAGTACGCCATGCCCAGAGTAGCTGTTCAATAGCAGCTCCATCACCCAGTTCCTCCTTCTGGCATGTGCAAACACTGGGGAGCTGCAGCTCTTGACCTTCGGGCTCTTCCTGGGCATCTACCTGGCTGCCCTCCTGGGAAATGGCCTCATCATCACCGCCATCGCCTGCGACCACCTCCTCCACACCCCCATGTACTTCTTCCTCCTCAACCTCTCTCTTCTGTACCTGGGCTCCATCACCACTCTCCCCAAAGCCATGGCCAATTCTCTCTGGGACACAAGGGCCATCTCTTACTCAGGATGTGCTCTTCAGGTGTTTGGTTGTTTTATTTTTTTTTTCTTTTTCTGTGTTGCAGCAGAGCTTTCTCTTCTCACTGTCATGGCTTACAAACACTACATTGCCATCTGCCAACCCCTGCACTACGGGACCCTCCTGGGCAGCAGAGCTTGTGTCCACATGGCAGCAGCTGTCTGGGGCAGTGTTTTACCCTATGCTGTGCTGCACACGGCCAATACATTTTCACTGCCCCTCTGCCAGGGCAATGCCCTGCACCAGTTCTTCTCTGCAATCCCCCACATCCTCAAGCTCCTGTGCTCAGAAACCTACCACAGAGAAGATGCAGTACTTGTGATTAGTATCGTTTTTGGATTTGGTGTTTGTTTTTTTTTATTCTGCTGTCCTATGTGCAGGTCTTCAGGGCTGTGCTGAGGATCCCCTCGGAGCAGGGGCAGCACAAAGTCTTTCCCATGTTCCTCCCTCACCTCCTCATGGCCTCTGTTTGTCAGCACATCACCGTTTACCCACCTGAAGCCCCTGTCTATCTCACCTCCCTATCCCTTGACCTCGTGGTGTCAGTGCTGTACTCGGTGGTGCCTCCAGCAGTGAACCCCTCATCTACAGCATGAGGAACCAGGAGCTCAAGGATGCTCTGAGAAAAATGATGGTTGGATGTTTTTCAGAAGCAACAGAGTGTCTGTTTTCTTCTGCACAGCATTCAGAGTGTAACTCATTACAGGCCCAGCCTGTCTTCTCAGGTTTTTGCTGTGTGTGTGTGTGTTTTTTTGTTTTTCTTGTTATAATGTTGTGCTCAGCAAAATTTTATTATTCTTCCCACTTCTAATTCATTGTGTACCTGTAGAATTTGACCCACAGACTGTGTAAATCAGGTGCAGTGCTCTCTGTGTATTCAAACAAAAGAAAGGACCCTGCAGTGACTTGTTTGTCTTAGATCCTTCCTCTGAGACCTCTGTAAAGACACAGGGCAGTGCCTGCGTGCAGAGGTGGAGGGGAACGAGTCCCAGCACAGCAGCACTGCCAGGGCGCACCAGCCTCGGTCTTGCCAGAGCTGCTCTCTTGCCACTCCCACGCTCTCCTTTGGAGCCCTTGTGTAGGTGTAAGGCCTCAGGGGTCACAGTCCTGCTGTGTGGTAGTCCTGTGACTGCAGGCAGGGACAGGCCATGAGCACTTCTGTGACACAGCTGACCTCTATAACGGCATCTCCATCATGACAGGGGATGTCCTCAGCACAGTGCTTGAAATCTTCGGTCTTCTTCCAAAGTTGCTCTCAAGAACATGCCCAAGGAATAGACTTTAAAGAGCCTTGTTGCTTTGTTTGTTCTCTGTGGGCTCAATGTGATGAGATTGTGGTCCCAGGATGGCCTTCTAGGGACTTAGGGCTGGTTCAGGTGTTGCTTGTTGGTGGCCAGGGCCCATGCAGACAGTGAATGGTCTCCAACAAACCTGCCTGGGGCTCTGCAGCAGTTCATAGGGCTGATGGCAGAGCAGCGTTTTTCTGGAGGGACTTGGGAGCTGCCAGAAGAGCACAAGGGATCTGCAGGGACAGCGTGTGCCAGGGAGTCAGCAGTGAATGGTGCCGACTGAGCACGAGCTTGTCTGTTGTGGTGTCACCCACAGACAACACACCAAATCTGTGTATGAGCCTGCAAATGAGAGCTCTGCAGCCGCGAGGGAGACAGCTGGCACAGGGAAAGGAGTCTGGCAAGTGATTCATTTTACCCTCAGTGAACTTTCACAGACTGGATCCAGCGCAGCACCCAAACACATCTCACTGCACTAGAGTAAGGCAGGGTACCTCTGAGCACCTTCCATGGCCACATAAGAGCCTGTGTGGGAGGTGCTCAGTGGCAGTGACCACCATCAGCTGGCTCTGCCTCCCAGCCTGACCAGCACAGCCCAGCAGAATCAGCCCATTGGTCCTGGGCACCACAGCCCACTTGCTCTGCAGAGCAGCATCACCAGCTCGGGGGCTGTGGGGACCATGGGGACAGGGCGCAGCAATGACTGGCTGAGCCAGCACAGACGTGCTGACCTTGGGGAAAGGCTCTGTGGGCAGGTGGGATGTCCTGGGAGAAGAGCAGGGAACGGTGTGTGTGCAGGGGAGACATGGAAAGAGAAACACTTCGCTGTGCCAGCTTGGGCCAGGTTGAGCAAGGTTGCCCTGCGGCTGGGACAGCAGAAGCTGCCAGAGGAGCGCCGGGGCCAGGACTCTGTGCTTTCCTGGGGAGCGCTGCTGGTAACGGGGGCTGCACGCTTCCTGGGATGGGATCTCCAGGACATGACAGCAGAAGAGACACTGCTACTTACCTCCGTTTCCTCCTTGCTGCAGGGCCCAACTAGACCGGGCTGCTCTGCTCGGCTGGGGAGAAGGTAGAGGAGTGGGGAGAGCTGGGAAGGACTGGGACGGCTGGGCTCGGAAACGCTGGGGAGGAAGAAACACCAATGTACAGCTAAAGTGTGTGAGCGTGCAGGGTAGGGGCACACAGCAGTGTCCTCACACAGCCCGGGATCCTGGGAGAGACACACAGGAGCAGCAGAGCAGGGTGATGTCTCTGCCTTTGTTCATGGTGTTATTAGTTGATCCCACAAATTGATGCGAGACAGAGTCAATTAAAATTTGGAATATTTATTTAGCAAGCGGCAACAAGCAAAACAGCGCTGGGCGGCCCGGGAGACTCACTCCGCCGACGGCACACGCCTGGTTCCCGAAAATCTTTTGGTTTTATACTCTTCTTTTTCCGGTATAGGCGTACTCCGCATTTGCACGCCTTGACTTGTTGCTAGGGGGTCGTTTTCTGCTTTCCTTTTCCTCCGGTGGTCGCAGGGATGAAAGATTCATGACTTCCTTACATTACGCACTCTTCGTCTTCATGAGCCCCCCTCCCCTCCTTCAAGTCTTTTCACATCCTACTTTGTTTGCATAACCTGACCTTTGCAGTTTTTAACCTTGCCCGCTCACAGGATGCTGTGCTGGCTATCTTGCAACATCCGGTTCAGCAATTGCTTTTTTGTAAAACAATGTGACAATGTAAATTTCTAGGTTTGGTGAACAAACAACGCTGGGCTTATCACAATGCGACACCCCAGGGAAGCTGCCCTGGGGCAATCGTCACAGGGCAGCCACTAACAAGCACTGTTTCCAGCACTGCCCTCTCGCCCAGCTCAGAGAGGTTGTTCTTCCCTCCACAGAGGGACATTGAAAGACGAGGTGTGAAGACCGTGTTTGCGTTGTACAGAGGAGACAGAAGTATACACATTGCATGTGGGTGGTAAGATGAACCCAAGTGAGCACAAACGCCATCACCTGTTCTTAGGGGTGCCATGAAGGACTGTGGGACAGACGGTGTCCTGAGGTCACTCCACCTGGAGAGTATGGTCCCCTGGGAAACCCTCTTAATGAAGCACTGGAATGTGCTTCCTTGAACTGACATCCCCCTGTTCATTCTTCACGATTTGGGGCATCTCAGATGAGTGAAGAGCAGGGGGACACAGCACAGGGCTGAGGTGCCAGCCAGCCTCTGGGACTGGCAACAGGAGGCCAGGGAGACACTACGACTGCTGCAGTGCTTTGCCTCTGCCTGTGGAAGGGAAGGAATCGTGTCTCCAAACACCCCTGTGTGTACGAGGAGTGCATGAGGCCAAATGAGGTGGGGACACCTCACAGCCCTGACATTTGTGTGACTGACTCCTGTAACAACCCCCACCATCCCAGTGAGGTTCATCTCACCTGCCTTGGACAGGCTCATTACCAATTCCTCTGTCTGCTATGTTATCCCTCCTTGGCTTTCTGGCCAAGAAAGGGGAGGGGGACAATCGAACCTCCTTGATGCAGTTTCCCCTCCTGCAAATGGGGAACTCACCAACACTTTGACAAATCTCTTCATCCTCTTTCATGAGTTCCCTGTATCTTCTTGCATTAAAAGGCTACCAAGCTCTTCCTTGTTGTGCATGATGGGAGGAGGAAGGCCAATGGACGTCAGCTGAAAAACATGAAGAAAATCTTTCTCCCCATCAAGATAGTCAAGCACTGGAGGAGATCTCTCAGAGAGCTTATGTCATCTCTTATTTCATATTTCTTATTCCATATTTCATGGAATCATAGAATGGTTTAGGTTGGAGGGGAATTTAAAAGCCATCTACTTCCAACCCTACTGCCATAGGCAGGGACACCTCCCACTAGACCAGCTTGCTCAAAGCCCCATCCAGCCTTCCAGGGACGGGGCATCCACCACTTCCCTGGGCAACATGTTCCAGTGTCTCACTACCCTTGGAGTAATGAATTTGTTCTTAATATCTAATCTCAGTCTCCCCTCTTTCAGTTTCAAACCGTTATCCCTCATCCTATCGCTACACTCCCTGAAAACAGTGCTTCCCCAGATCTCCTGTAGGCCCCCTTTAGGTACTGGAAGGCTAAAATAAAGTCTCCCCAGAGCCTTTTCTTATACAGGCTGAACAACCCCAACTCCCTCAGCCTGTCTTCAGAGGAGAGGTGCTCCAGCCCTCTAATCATCTTTGTGACCCTCCTCTGGACTCACTCCAACAGGTCCATGTCCTTTTTCTGTTGGAGGCTCCAGAGCTGGATGCAGTACTCCAGGTGGAGTCTCACAAGAGTAGAGTAGAGGGGAAGAATCACCTCCCTGGACCTGCTGGCTATGCTGCTTTTAATGAAGCTCAGGATGTGCTTGGCTTTCTGGGATGCAGGCACACAGTTCTGGCTCATGTTGAGCTTCTCATCCACCAACACCTCCAAGTCCTTCTCCTCAGGGCTTCTCTCTATCCATTCTGCACCCAGCCTGTATTTGTGCTTTGGTTGATTTCCTCTTGCAACTCTAAACTTCAAACATTTTTGGTGTTATTCTCTTTGCTTGGTTTTGTCTTGTTTTAATAAGTGATTTCTCAGCGATTTTGTGTGCTGCCTCTGTTTGCAAAGGCAAGTGATCATAAAATTGGGGTGGGATGCATTGGCAGGGACACGGGAGCGCGGTACCAGTGTAGGTGCCTGGGACCCTCTGCCCAGGCTCCAGCTGCAGCTTCCCAGGGGCTCTGGTCTCCAGCAGCTCCTCTGGGACAGCGGCCAGGCCCAGGCAGGTGCTTCAGAGACACGGGGTCCTCTGGAGGTACCACTGGGTACTGATGGTCAGACAGCGGAGCGCTGCCTGGAAGCCTGAGACATTTTGACACATGTATGAGCACGACCTCATCAGCTGAAACAAGAGAATACTTTTAATAAACATTTGGTGTTCTCCCATGAGATGTAGATGAGGAGTTTTCAGGATGTCCATTGACAGAAAGATGAGAGCTACTGACCTTTCCCTCTCTTTGCATTGTCAGGACTCTCTCTCAGCCTCTGAATTTAATCCCCCTCATCTTTCACGTATTTCCACCTCTCCTAAACGAAGTGGCCATGTCTGAAGGCACCTTTCCAGCAATGCACGTGAACAGAAGCACTTGCGATTGCTCTCTACATACCCCTTCCCCTTCCTCTTTCATCATTCAGACACCTCTCAACAATCCCACTGCTGCTTTGAGCTTCAGGCAGTTAAAATTTGACTGTCAGTAGTCTGTTGAATTCTGGTTTTAGGAAACTCTTCATTTGTGCTTATTTCCATAAGAACAGGTTCAACAAGGCTTTAGGTTCAACGAGGTTTCAGGTTCAACAAGGCCAAGTGCCAGGTCCTGCCCTTGGGTCACAACAACCCCATGGACACTACAAGCTTGGGGCAGAGGGGCTGGAAAGCTGCCCAGGGGAGAAGGACCTGGGGGTGTTGGTTGACAGCTGCCTGAATATGAGCCAGCAGTGTGCCCAGGTGGCCAAGAAGGCCAATGACATCCATATTTGTATCAGAAATAGTGTGGTGAGCAGGACTGGGGCAGTGATCATCCCTCTGTACTCAGCACTGGTGAGGCCCCACCTCGAGTACTGTGTTCCGTTTTGGGCACCTCACTACAAGAAGGACATTGAGGTGTTGGAGCGTGTCCAGAGAAAGGCAAAGAAGCTGGTGAGGGGTCTGGAGGACAAGCCTTATGAGGAGCGGCTGAGGGAACTGGGGTTGTTTAGCCTGGAGAAGAGGAGGCTGAGGGGATACCTTGTTGCTCTCTACAGTTTCCTGAAAGGAGCTTGTAGAGAGGTGGGGGCTGACCTCTTCTCCCTGGTGACAAGTGATAGGACAAGAGAAAATGGGTTCAAGTTATGCCAGGCAAGGTTTAGATTGGATATTAGGATTTTTTTTTTTTTTTTCACTGAAAGGGTTATCAAGCATTGGAATAGGCTGCCCAGGGAGGTGGTGGATTCGCCATGCCTGGAGGTGTTTAAAAGGGCGTAGATGTGGTACTTGGGGACATGGTTTAGAAGTGGTTCTGCCAGGGTAGGTTAATGGTTGGATTTCATGATCCTAAACGTGCCTTCCAACCTCAACAATTCTATGATTCTGTGATTCTATTCTATGAAATCCATGCTGATGCTTCTAGGACACATTCTTCTGCTGCTGGTGCCCGGAAATGTCACCACGGAGGGCTCTGACTGATGGCACAACACTCCTCACCAAAGTGAGCTTGGACAGCCAGTGGCTCCCTGGGTTGCACATTTGGACTCTTTCAAAGACAGGTGCTACACTTGCTTGTCCTCTCTCACCAGAGACCTCTGCAATCCCATGACCTTTCAAAAGAGATATTCCAAAGAAATATTGATCTTCCCCTGTAACCTCATTACCACTCTTCTCCCTGGTACACACTGTGTGTACTTTCTCTAATCTTTCAGATGCTTACCCTTCTCCTGAGACAATGCTCATTTCTAAAGTCATCTTTGCAGATGCAGACTCTCTGGGAAAAGGCCCTTTCCATTCTTCGCCAGTTTTCTCCTCCCCTTACTCTTTCTTCACTCAGATACCTCTCACCTGTGCTGCTGCTTTGACTTTCAAGGAGTTCAGAGCTTGCCTGTCTTTCAACAATCTAATTGTCTCCTCAGCCAACTCCTTAATTGTGTTTATATCTGTCTTGTCTATCTACCTTCCTAAACTCTTTCTCATAAGAACTCCCTTGTAGAAAGGCAGCCTCATTAGAGGTAGCTTGTCCTGAGCGTGTGATTGCGGACTGTGTGTTATTGTTTAGGAAATCTGATTATGCTTTACTTTTCTTGTCTTACAAACAGGAAAAGTTCTCCTGCGCCTGGGTGCAGCCAGGGCTCTGAGGAGCGCAGGTGGGAGATGGGGCAATGGAGCTGTGACATCCAGCTGCAGACTTCAATGGAGAAGTCTGATGCAAGGACCAGTGGTGTCAGTCCCAGGTGGCCAATGTCAGAAATGGGCAGGGTGGGGAGGTGAGGAGCAAAGCTGTCCTACAGTGTCAGACCTCCAGGGACTGCTTCTCCTCCCTGTCCAGACCCCCTGAAGGGACACCCTGTATCCAGAACAATCAGAGAATGCTTCTATCCTAATCGTAAGGGATAATCAGGAGTAATATAGTATATCCTTTAAAATAAAAAAGACATTTTTATTAGGTGCGCTTTGAAATCTCCTCCTTAATTACACTCTGAAACCTCTCTAATTGGCTGTACAAGTCTTGAAGATTTGAAGAAAATTACAAGAACTATGAACACCTTGTTAGGGCTTTCTGTCTTTTAATGAGCCCCACGGTGTATTTGGTGCTGAGTCCATGAGCGTCAGGCACTGAGAGAAGATTGAACAAAGAAGTCCAAGTCAGAAGCAAAGTACCTTGAAGCCTTGATTGGCCCCACTGAGGGTCCTTACTGCCAAAGCCTCCCCAGGGACTCGTTAGAGGAGATAACTGGAGGCTGTGGCTGCAGGTAGGCAGAGGCACTGTGCAGGTGGCTGTAACGCTGAGGAACCCCTTGGTTTGGTTGATGCAGCAGAAAGGCCAACCCCTGACCCCCAGGCCCTGGGAAGGCAGGTCCTGCCCCTCACTGGTGACTCAGGGCTCTTCCTGGGGGCAGTGGGGTGTGAGGGTGAGTGAGGCCGAGTGTAGGAAAATTCTGTGACACCTCCTGCCCTCCCAAAAAGGGGCAAGGACTAAACAAAATCCAGAGTCCCAAAAGAATCACAGAATCATTGAGAATTGCAAAAGACCTTTAAGATCATAGAGTCCAACTGTAAACCTAACACTGCCGAGTCCACCACTAAACCATGTCCCTGTGTGCCACATCTGCACATCCATTAAATACCTCCAGGGATGGTGACTCAACCACTTCCCTGGGCCGCCTGTTCCAGTGTTCGAAAGCCCTTTAGCTGAAGAAATTTTTCCTAATACGCAATGTAAATCTCCCCTGGAAAAACTTGAGGCCATTTCCCTCAAGTCCTCTCTCTCATTACTTGGGAGAAGAGACCAACCCCCACCTCGCTACAACGTCCTTTCAGGGAACCGTAGCGAGCGAGAAAGTCTCCCCTCAGCCTCCTCTTCTCCAGTCTGAACAACCCCAGTTCCCTCAGCCGCTCCCCACAAGACTTGTCCTCCAGACCCCTCACCAGCTTCGTTGCCTTTCTCTGGACACGCTCCAACACCTCAATGTCCTTCTTGTCATGAGGGGCCCAAAACTGAACACAGTACTCGAGGTGGGGCCTCACCAGTGCAGAGTACAGGGGGACGATCACTTTCCTAGTCCTGCTCACCACACTCTTACTGGTACAAGCCCGGATGCTGTGGGCCTTCATGGCCACCTGGGCACACTGCCAGCTCATATTCAGCCACCAACACCCCCAGGTCCTTTTCTGCTGGGCATCTTTCCAGCCACTCTGCCCCAAGCATGTAGCGCTGCTTGAGGTTGTTGTGACCCAAGGGCAGGACCCGGCTCTTGGCCTTGTTAAACCCCACACCATTTGCCTCAGCCCATGGATCCAGCTTGTGCAGATCCCTCTGCAGAGCCTTCTGACACTCAGGCAGATCAACACTCCCACCTTAATTGGTGTCATCTGCAAACTTACTGAGGGGGCACTCCACCCCCTTGTCTAGATCGTTGATAAAGTTGATAAAATGTTATGAAAAAAGCATTTTCTCATCTCCTTTGGGTAATTAAAAGCCCTTGAAACATGGTGGAACCCGACTAGATACATCCCTCTGGGCAGAACACTATGCGTTCACCAAGTTCCTTCAAGCCCAACTACTCATCTCAGTTATTACCCATCTACTTATCCACCCAATCAGACCATAATGTCCTAACTGGACACAAGAATACTGTGGGGAATGAGGCTGATAGCATAGTGTTCGGCGCAGAGTCTAGTTGGAGGCCTGTAGTAGCAGTGCTCCCCAGGGGTCAGTACTGGCCAGTCTTGTTCAACATGTTAATCAACGTCCTGGATGAGGGCACAGAGTGTACCCTCAGCAAGTTTGCTGACATCTGTTGGAAGGGTAACACAGCAGGGCATAGGCAGTCCAGGAGGTTCTTGGATTGTATTGCCAATGTCTTTCTCCCAGTGGTAGGGGAGCCAACGAGGAGAGGAGCTCTGCTGGACCTTGTCCTTACCAACAAGGAGGGGCTGGTAGGCAGTGTCAAGCTCAAGGGCAGCCTGGGCTGCCATGACCATGAAATGGTCGAGTTTGAGATCCTCAAGGCAGCGAGGAAGGTGCGCAGCAAGCTGACCACCCTGGGCTTTAGCAGAGCTGACTGTGGCTCCTTGATGCAACTGCTCAGTATAGTGCCATGGGATGAAGCGCTGGAGGGAAGAAGGGCCCAAGTAAGCCAGTTAATATTCAAGGCTCACCTCCTCCAAGCTCAGGAGTCATGCATCCCTACAAAGAAGAAGGCAGGCAGAAAAGCCAGGAGTCCTACATGGATGAACAAGTTGCTCCTGGACATGCTCACAAGTGAAAAGGAGGCCTATAGGGGGTGGAAACAGGGGCGGGAAGCCTGGGAGGAATACAGAGAAATTGTTCAAGCAGCCCCGGATCAGGTTAGGCAAGCTAAAGCCCAGATTGAACTAAATCTGTCCAGGGGCATCAAGACAAACAAAAAATCCTTCTTTAAGTATGTCGGTGAGAAAATAAAGACTAGGGAAGATGTGGGCCCTCTCCGGAAGGAAATGCAAGAACTGGTCACCCGGGACAGAGACAAAGCTGAGGTCCTCAATGACTTTCTTGCCTCAGTCTTCACTGGCAAAGACTGCAGCCGCACTGCCCATGATGCAGAGGGCAAAGGCAAGGAGTGGGAAAATGAAGAACCACCCACTGTAGGTGAAGATCATGTATAAACCACCTGAGGAACCTGAAGGTGCACAAGTCCATGGGACCTGATGAGACACATCCGCGGGTCCCGAGGGAACTGGCAGATGAAGTTGCTAAGCCACTGTCCCTCATATTTGAGAAGTCGTGGCAGTCTGGTGAGCTTCCTGCTGACTGGCCAAGGGGAAACATAAGCCCTGTTTTCAAAAAGGGAAATAAGGAAGACCTGGGGGACGACAGGCCAGTCAGTCTCACCCCTGTGCCTGGCCCGATCATGGAGCGGATCCTCCTGGAAACTCTGCTGAGGCACATAGAAAATAAGGAGGTGATAGGTAGCATCCAGCATGGCTTCACCAAGGGCAAGTCATGTCTGACAAAATTTGATGTCCTTCTATGAACGGGTTACATAGTCTATGTTACATGTCTATGTCCTTTGCCATGCCAGCCTTTCCTACCAGGGTAGTGTTTTCAAATCCTATGAAAAAGAACACTTGCATCTTCTCCAGGTCCTTAAAAACATGATAAACAGGGCAGGTGGCAGGACAAACCCTTGCAGGAGGTTTCAAGCTAGATGCCTCAAGGCAGAGTACCACGCATTGACCACAGACCTCTGAGCCCAATCAGCTGTCTGGTTAGTTACCCATCTCCTTATCCACCCATGCAAGCCATGACATCCTAATTCGGGCACAAGCATACTGTGGGGGAAGATGTTGAAAACTTTGCTGACTTCCAACTTAAAAGACCAGCACTGCTCTCCCTGCACTGAGCAATCCTGTTCTTCCATCACAGAAAGCAGAGAATGGTGGGACACAAGCTGCCCTGTGTAAATCCAGGGTTCAGACAACCACAAATGGGTTCTGAGGGGACGCACTCCGGGGCACAGCCTTGAGTTCCCCTGTTTATCCGTTGGCCATTTTTTTAAAAGAGCATGCAATATTTGGATGCTGCCAGTCATCAGGGAGTTCCCTTCCTCAACCTCCATGGCCTTTCAATGATTATGGAGTGTCATTGGACATGCTGGGACATTGGCTTACCCTGTCATCTCCCTCAGCTGCCACCCCTCCTGTCCCATAGACTGGTAAGGATTGTCTTAGTTAAGGTGACTTGGGAACAATCCACTGCTGGTGGCGTTCCTCCAGATTCCTGCCCCGAGTCTCAGAGCTCTGGGAGACCTTTCTGGGGCAGAATGATGCAAAGAGGATGTAGAGAATCTCCAATATAGCTCCACCCACTCTCTGAAACTCAGCAGTGGCCACACAGTGGCTTTGTTTCTCCTCAAACTGTTCCTGAAGGAGTAAACACTCATTCTGGTGCCCTTGAATTGCCTTTCAGGGTTAGATTGAATTGCGATCTGGATTATAGCAGAGCTTGGAGGAGGCTGTCCTTGAAGACCAGCTGGACTGAGCTCTGCCACCATGTCACAGCTCTGTCTGCCACAGGAACGGCTCCAGCTCGTCCTGTCTGTGCCCCTGGCTGAGATCATTGCTGCACCTTTGGGCTGAAGCCCCCCAGCTGTGGCACCAGGCAAGCGGTGACTTGCCATAAGGACTCCTGGTACCAAGAGTCCAAGACCCCGTGTGTGCTACTGATGGGACAAGAAGAGGGGGTACTCATGGCCAGCTCTTCTTCTGCTGGGAGAAATACCACTGCTGGAAGTAAGTGTCTCTGCACAGCTGAGGGAGGGAACATGAGGGATTGCATCAGCCTGTTTCCCATCAGGTTCCCCTGGAGCCCCAGGGACATATCTGCGGGAGCCCAGAGGGGACAGAGAGAGTGCCACCATGGGCTGGTCCTCTGCTGCTGAGCTGGGCCGGGCTGCTGGGCCGGAGGGAGCTCCTGGCAAGCGGGCAGCGCTGCAGAGAGACAGCTCTGCCCAGGAGCAGCTCCTCTGCACAGCGCAGCAGGGCTGAGGGCACTGCCTGCAGGCAGCGAGGGCAGAGCAGGGAGGCAGAGAGAGGTTGAAGACAGTCTGGAGAGGGAGGATGCTGAGAGCTTACTGCGGGAGAAACCTTCATAGCCCTTTACATGGTAAGTCTCTGGGTTAGGGCAATTGCAGCTGCAGTTCATGGAAAGATGTCCAAAAGCTGCTCCTCCCATGGCCTATGGGATCTTTCAGGAGGACTCTGACACTTCCTCTAGTGTAGAGGTGAAGAATGTGCTCCAGAGCAGGAATGCCCTGCAGTGTCTTCAGAGGGAGAGGTCCTTCTCCTTAGGACCACTGCCATGTGTGATGGTGGGTGTGCAGGCAGGGGTGGGCAGGGCTGTCCTTGCCAGCAGGGTCCCTGCACCCCAGGGGCTGTGTGCCGGGGCAGGGACTCTGCCGCCTGCCAGGGTCAGCTCTGCGCCTGCCCAGGGAGCTCCCACGGAGGTGCTGTGGGGAGAAGGTGTGTGTGGAAGGAGCAGCTCCTTGCATGGCAGGGTCCTGGTGTTGCCGAGAGAGAACTGCGTGGGTCAGGGCTGCTCACAGCTGAAGGGCAGTGGCAGAGGAAACTTTTCAAGAAGAACCTCAAGACAGGGGCTACCTGAAAGCGAAGGAGTTTGTGATTTCAGTCTTCTGCTTTTTTTTTTTTTTTTTTGTGTGGGGAGTGAGACGTGGAGATTTGTCTCCCCGTTCTTCAGAAGGCACAGAGCCTCCAATTCTTTTTCACTTAGAGGTGAATAAATCAGGGAGTAAGAAAAATCCATATGCTACAGTTTAGAGAGAGCACCCAGCATCACCTTTCCAGCCTTATAAGCGTTGGTCAGATGTTCCTGTCAGAGCCTGCACCCACAGAAATGCTCCTGGGCAGTGTTCTGCTGCCAGGAGGTGTCTGCGGGACAGAGCTGAGCACACAGCGTCTGTGATGGGTTCTGTGTGCACTGCCGGCGAGGAGACGCGCTGCCAGAGAAAGAGCTCCCAGCAGGGACAGCTCCAGGCAGCAGAGCCCTGGGCAGGGAAAGAGAGGGAGCAGCTCCCATGTGCCTTGGGAGGGTGATTCGGGCACCTCCTGCCATCTCCTGTAATGAGGGCGCCTTCTACTGGTCTCCTCTCTCGCCCAGCAGAGCTTCTGACATCAAGGCTGTGGGGTTTCTGGCTGAGGTGCCTCCTCAGCAGCCACACACCAAGGAGGAGAAACTCCTTAGTTCTATGGGTCTCTGTCTTCTCTCAGCAGGAGCATTTCTCCACCTTCCCCTCCTGTCCATGCTGCTCTTGTTCTTACATCCATACTCTCTAGTAAGAGGGGGTTCAGGTGTGGCTCACACGCCAACATTGCCATGCAGCTGTGTCCGTGGGACCAAAGTCCTTCAAACCAGCCAAACCTGTGGGGCTGTGGAAAATGCAGTGTGGAGCTGGGGGGTGAGCTGGCTCTGCTGAGATCACTGCACTTCGAGCACTTGTGGGAGTTTCCCTGGCATTCTCCTGCTGGAAAATGCTGACCAGCTTGTCTTCATGACACAGGGATTACCGATGAGGCAAACGGCGACTTTCAGAAGCTGCCCCACCTTTTCCAGATGCCCACTGCTGTCGAGCAGGGGTGACTGCTCCGGAGACCATGGGCAGAAGCCTCCTCCTCATGTCGTGTTTGGCCAGCACAAAGCAGAGCTCAGAACTTGGGGTAGTCAAAAGGAAGTCCTAAAAGGAAGGAGGAAGGCAATGTGTGTTTGGGAAGGACAGGGGAGAATGGGACACACGGAATGAGAAGAGATTTGCTCAGAGCAGTCCTAACTTCTGAGTGTGCTTTCCTGCTTTGGCAGAACCTCATGAGCAAAGGGTTCAGATGTCCAACAGCAGCTCCATCACCCACTTCCTCCTCCTGCCGTTCGCAGACACACGGGAGCTCCAGGTCTTGACCTTCTGGCTCTTCCTGGGCATCTACCTGGCTGCCCTCCTGGGAAACGGCCTCATCATCACCACCATCGCCTGCGACCACCGCCTCCACACCCCCATGTACTTCTTCCTCCTCAACCTCTCTGTTCTTGACCTGGGCTCCATTTCCACAACTCTCCCCAAAGCCATGGCCAATTCCCTCTGGAACACCAGGGCCATCTCCTATGCAGGATGTGCTGCTCAGGTCTTTTTGTTCGGCTTCTTCATGTCAGCAGAGTTTTCTCTTCTCACCATCATGGCCTATGACCGCTACGTTGCCATCTGCCATCCCCTGCACTACAGGACCCTCCTGGGCAGCAGAGCTTGTGTCCGCATGGCAGCAGCTGTCTGGGGCAGTGTTTTTCCCTATGCTGTGCTGCACACGGCCAATACATTTTCACTGCCCCTCTGCCAGGGCAATGCCCTGCACCAGTTCTTCTGTGAAATCCCCCACATCCTCAAGCTCTCCTGCTCTCATTCAGACTACCTCAGGGAAGCTGGGCTTCTGGTAGTTAGCATCTTACTAGGATTCATTTGTTTTGCTTTTATTCTTTTTTCGTATGTGAAGATCTTGAGGGCTGTGCTGAGGATGCCCTCTGAGCAGGGACGGCACAAAGCCTTTTCCACGTGCCTCCCTCACCTGGCTGTGGTCTCCCTCTTTGTCAGCACTGCCATATTTGCCTATCTGAAGCCCCCATCTGTCTCCTCCCCATCCCTGAACCTGTTGGTGTCATTTCTGTACTCAGTGGTGCCTCCAGTAGTGAACCCTCTCATCTACAGCATGAGGAACCAGGAGCTCAAGGATGCCCTAAGGAAATGGATCACTGGTTTCTTTTCAGAAGCAGAAATGAACTGCCCATCTTGTTCTGCATATCACTCATAATGTAACTCATTACAGGCCCAGACTCTCTTTGGTAGAGTTTTTCCTTTTGTGTCTTTGGTGTTTGGATTTCATGGTTGTATGAATGCTGTCAACAAAAGAACAGAGCCATCCTTTATCCTTTTTGGATGTCAGCATCTGCCTGTCTTGTGTGAGGCAGAGACTTTCTGTAAATAAGGAGCTGCTCTCTCTGTGTGTTTAAACAAAATAAAGGGCCCTGCACTGACTTGTTTGTCTGAGACCCATTCTCCAAGATGTTCTCTATAGCTGCAGGGGCCTCATCTGTGTGCTGAGGTGGAGGGGGCAGGAGCCATCTGAGCTGGGTCTGCCTCCCAGCCTGACCAGCATGGCCCTGGGCACCACAGCCCCCGGCTCTGCAGAGCCGCACCACCAGCTCGGGGGCTGTGGGACGCCTGGGGAGGGGGTGCAGGAACGGCTGGCCAGGCCAGCACGGATGAGCTCTCTCGGGAAAAGGCTCTGAGGGGAGATGGGCTGTGGCGGGAGAAGAGCAGGGCACCGAGTGTGTGCAGGGCAGCCATGGCAAGAGGAACCCTTACCTGCGGTGGGGCAGCTCGGGGCAGGCTGCCTGTCCCTGGGGCCAAAGGACCTTCCTGAGGGTGCCCTGGGCCAATTCTCTCATGCCATCCTGGGAGGACATTTGGCAGCTGGGGCTGCAAGCTGCCTGGGGTGGAGGTCTCCTCAGCATGCCGGCTGGGTGGACAGCCTCACTGGCCTGCACATCCTGCTGTGGGACCAGTCCCAATGGGGCTGCTCTGCTGGTCTGTGCTGGGGAGAGGGCAGGAGATAGCCAGGTTCAGGGAGTGTCTGGGCTGGTGGGGATGGGAAGTGCCCCAGAGAGGAAAACCCCAGGGAAGAGCTGAACTGGGGGAGTGTGCAGGGTGGGGACACACAGCAGTGTCCTGGCACAGCCGGGCTCCTGCGAGAGACATGATGGACCAGACGAGCAGGGTCTGGGCTGTGCCTGTGCCCACTGGACACCCCGGCGAGGTTGCCCCAGGGCCATCATCACAGAATCACAGTATCACAGAAACTCCTATATTGGAGAAGACCTGTAAGATCACACAGTCCAATCATTAAAACCTGTCAAACCTGATCTCCTTCTATGACAAGGTGACCCACTTAGTGGTGGAGGGAAAAGCTGTGGATGTTATCTACCTGGATTTCTGCAAGGCTTTTGACACCATTTCCCATAGCATTCTCCTGGAGAAACTGGCTGCTCATGGCCTGGATAAGTGTACTCTTCGCTGGGTAAAAAACTGGCTGGATGGCCGTGTCCAGAGAGTGGTGGTAAATGGAATTAAATCCAGTTGGTGTCCAGTGACAAGTGGTGTCCCACAGGGATCGGTGCTGGGGCCTGTTCTCTTTAATATCTTTATCAATGATCTGGATGAGGGGATCGAATGCACCTTCAGTAAGTTCGCAGACGACACTAAGCTAGATGGGCGTGTTGATCTGCTTGAGGGTAGATTGGCTCTGCAGAGGGATCTGGACAGGCTGGACAGATGGGCAGAGGCCAATGGTATGAGGTTCAACAAGGCCAAGTGTCGGGTCCTGCACTTGGGTCACAACAGCCCCATGCAGCGCTACAGACTGGGGGCGGAGTGGCTCGAAAGCTGCCTGGCAGAAAAGGACCTGAGGGTGTTGGTGGACAGCCGGCTGAGCATGAGCCAGCAGTGTGCCCAGGCAGCCAAGAAGCCCAACACCATCCTGGCCTGCATCAGGAATAGTGTGGTGAGCCAGACTAGGGAAGTCATCATCCCCCTGTACTCGGCACTGGTGAGGCCTCACCTTGAGTACTGTGTTCAGTTTTGGGCCCCTCACTACAAGAAGGACATTGAGGTGTTGGAGCGTGTCCAGAGAAGGGCTACAAAGCTGGTGAAGGGTCTGGAGGACAAACCTTATGAGGAACGCCTGAGGGATCTGGGGTTGTTTAGCCTGGAGAAGAGGAGGCTGAGGGGAGACCTTATCACCCTCTACAACTACCTGAAAGGAGGTTTCAGAGAGATGGGAGCTGACCTCTTCTCCCTGGTGACAAGTGATAGGACAAGAGGAAATGGGTTCAAGTTATGTCAGAGCAGGTTTAGATTGGATATTAGGAAGCATTTTTTCCCTGAAAGGGTTATTAAAGATTGGAATAAGCTGCCCAGAGAGATGGTGGATTCACCATCCCTGGAGGTGTTTAAGAAAAGGGTAGATGAGGTGCTTAGGGACATGGTTTAGAAGTGGTGGTGTTTTTATCAGGGTAGGTTAACGTTTGGACTTGATGATCTTAAAGGTCCCTTCCAACCTCACTGATTCTATGATTCTATGATTCTATGATTACCCTAACACACACAAGCCCATCACTAAACCATGTCCCTCAGCACTATATCTACACAACCCTTAAACACCTCCAGGGATGGGGACTCCACCACCGCCCTGAGTAACGCATTCCAATGCCTGATGACCCTTTCAATAAAGAAATTATTCCTAATATCCAGTTGAAACTTTCCTTGGTGCAAATTGAACCATTTCCTCTTGTTCTAACACCCGTTACCTGACAGAACAGGTGGACCCCCACCTCTCTGCAACCTCCTTTCAGATCGTTTTAGAGAGCGATAAGGTCTCCCCTCAACCTCCTTTTCTCCAGGCTAAACAACCCCAGTTCCCTCAGCCACTCCTCATAAGACATGTGCTCCAGACCCCTCACCGGTTTCGATGCCCTTCTCCGGACACGCTCCAGTGCCTCAATGTCCTTCTTGTGGTGAGGGCCCAAAAACTGAACACAGCACTCAAGATGCGCCCTCCCCAGTGCCCAGTACAGGGGGAAAATCAGGACTACACTAGTCCTGATACAGGCCAGGATGATGGTGGCCGCCTTGGCCACCTGGGCACACTGCTGGCTCACGTTCAGCTACTGTCAACCAACAGAGGTCCCTCTCTGCTGAGCAGCTTTCCAGACACTCCTTCCCAAGCCTGTAGCATTGGCGGGGGTTGTTGTGGCCAAAGTGTGAGACGCAGCACTTGGCCTCATTGAAACTCCTACAGTCTGCCTTGGCCCATGGGTCCAGTCTGTCCGAATCCCTCTGCAGAGCCTCCCTACCCTCAGGCAGATCAACACTCCCCCCCAGCTTAGTGTCATCCGCAAACTGACTGAGGGAGCACTCCATCCCCTCATCCCGATCATTGATAAAGAGGTTAAACAGGACTGGCCCCAGCACTGAGCCCTGGGGGACACCACTCCTGACCGCCCGCCAACTGCAATTAACTCCGATCACCACCACTCTCTGGGCACGGCCTTCCAGACAGTTTTTTACCCAGCAAAGCGTGTGCCCATCCGAGCCATGAGCAGCCAGTTTCTCCAGGAGAATGCTGTGGGAAACAGTGTCAAAGGCTTTACTAAAGTCCAGATAGACAACATCCACAGTTTTTCCCTCATCCACTGAGCGCGTGACCACGTTGTAGAAGGAGATCAGGTTAGTCAAGCAGGACCTGCCTTTCACAAATATCTTTGATAATGTGGGACTGAGTTCCACCTGTCTGTATCAGATTTTATCCCACAGTGAGTCTGCAAAACTAGAAAGGGCTACTGCGAATGTGTCAAGAGAATTAGAAAAAGCCATTAATGAGGGCAGGCAGTATGACAGCCTTAGAGGAAGAAATCAAATTTTTATCAAAAATGGTAATATAGAATGGCTTAGCTCTAGAGCACCTTTTAGAAGTACAGGACAGAGTAGGTGTGTTCTTGAATAAGAGCTGCTGGGGTTTTTATGTCAGTCAAGACCAGAAAAACAAAACTGAGAGAAACAAGAGAAAGACTCATTTAAAAATATTACACAAAATAGGGCAGGGATCTCCCCTAAATCTCTTTGGGTGGCTAACCTCTTGGCTCCCAGACTTAGGAACAGGACTGTGAACTGAAAGGATTTGGGTGGTTGTATTCACTCTCTTGTTTTGCTTTCTAATTAGATGGGTGTTTTTACAGTGTAGTATTACCTTATGAACTTGACTTACAACTTAAATAATGAAGAGTATAGTGTGACCCTGACGGTGAAAGGAAAAGGAGGGACTGTCAGGAAAATCTCATTCCAGAACTATTGTAACAATTACTCTTTAGAGTACGAAATTGTATGAACTTTCTTAAGATATACAGCATTTCTATTGCGTACTGCATAGCCATGGTTCAGTCAGCATGACTACAGGACCCAGCTCATTGTCGGGAGGAGAAGACAGCCCCCAGCCTGAAGAAGAAAGGATACTCCAGCACTGCGCGGATGACGCCAGCCTCCCAGCCCCTCTGACACCCCTGTGAAACCCTCCCCTGATCTGGCATCAGAGATAAGGAACTGCAGCAAGACCGACTCCAGGGACGTCTCCATTAGGAGAGCAGCAGGTGGATGATGATGCCACAGCATGAGAGTTGCTTTGCCAAACAGCAGCCTGCGTGTGCGTGTTACGTAGCGATCACTCAAATTGTGTTGTACCTGAATGCTCTAAAGGTATAAGAACCATGTGTGAAACTGCATTTGGGGTGTCCCAATTTGACTGGGACCACTCGTGCTCGTGAACAGAGAATCACTCGTGTAATTCCATACTTTGTGTCCCAATCTCACTCCTGGGACAGCATGGGCAGTTGGAAAGTTTTCATGATGTTATCCTCGAAGGCCGAGAATTGTCCCCAGAGGTGGCCCAGAAGGCACTTGACTGCCTTTATGGTGCTGTCCTCCCAGGCAATGATCGTTCAGGAAGGACTCTGACTGAAACCATGACTCGAATAGGACTGCCTCAAGAACATGAGAGCGATGTGCCATCCTCCCCTATGCAAGATGGTCCCCCTTTCGAGCCCAGTCGAAAGGAACGGGTGGTTTGCAAACTCTTTTGGGCAAGGATTTCCGATGCTTGTGCAATGCCTCACACAACTGTGGCCTGGGAACTCATAGACAACACATACCTGATCATTTCCATAGTGTCAGTGTCAGTGTGTGTGCCTTCGGAAACCATGCACGTGCCAACAAGCAATGGGATTTGGGTGAGTGGCGTGTATGTACAGTGAATATGAACTACAAATTTATACCCTAGTGAAGGCAGGATTTCAAAAGTTTCAAGCAAAGTCCTTACTGTCAAAAATGCTGAGTTTATTTTTTCTAAGGTAAGAATAACCTAGACTTTCTTTCTTTTAAATAAATGCCCTCTGTCCCCCCTTCCACTCTTCCTTGCCCAGCAAGACTGCAACCTGCTGCCTCCTGTTCTGCGGGTCGTGAGCCATCCATTGCAGAACGGCTTTGAACACGGCGTCTTCTTTCCCACGGAGCTGCTCCTTCTGCAGGACGCGCTGGAGCTCATTGACGGAGAGCTCCAGAAACTCTCTCGACACCCTGGTCACCCTTTCCAAGTGATGGGGGATGAACGCGTGGGCTGCTTCCCGCAGGTCAATAATAAAGTCAATAATAAAGGCAGTAGTAATACTTGGTGAATCTCCAGATGCCGACGCAGTTCTCCAAGCACAGCTGGGACTTTAAGAACTCACAGCACAGTCTGACGATGCCCATGACATTGAACTGGTCGGCCGCTATCAGCAAACATTCAACGTTTATGGCCTTGACCGGTACTGTGCCGGTGTAGGCGTACTTGATAATGAGCCGCATCATTTCAGGTGAAGTGCCGGGGATTTTATAGACATCGTTCCCGGCATTGCTCCAGTGGGTGGAAAACAAAGCCCTGAAAAAAGCAAAGCAGTGCTGGGGGAAAAAGCAGCTTTGCTGCATTAAACCCAGACCCTATTATCCCCTGTGCCTCCTTTCTGGGGCACCAATTTGGGCACACGCAGTAGCCACGCTGGGAGGCCGTGGGGTTTATTAATTCATGTGTTACGAGCCGGTTGTTTTAACAAGGAGTCACCGCCTCCGGCTGTGCACAGAGAGCCACAGGGCCAGTGCCCTCCTTGCTTCAACAAGACCACCAGAGAATGGCGCTGTGTGGGGAAGGAACACCTCCCGCCCCACGGCAGACAAGCCCGGCTGGCCACGCTCCAGCCCTGCACCACATCGGGGGGTTCGTCAGACACCGCTTCCAGCGCTGCTGTGAGATCTTGGGTTGGGGATGAATTCCGGTGTCCAGGGAGGCACCAGGACTGTGGGGAAGTGCTGGAAAAGAGGTTCAGTGCCGAGGGAAGCACTGGAGAGACACTAAGGCAGCGTGACACAGCCTGGGAAATGCTGTGTGTCCCCATCCCCTCTTGTTCCAAGCACTGACCTGAAGTATTGACTGTAGCTACAGAGGATGTTCTTCTCATCACTGAACTCAATGCCACCCACGCTGAGAACCACATCGCAGAGTCTCTCCTCCAGGCAAAGCTCACTGAAGACGGTGCAAAGCACAGCGCTCATCTTCCTCTCCCTGGGTGAGGATGAGTGTTGCTGGGAGCCAAGCTATCGCCCACATCACAGCCTGTGGCAGTGGAAGGTGCTTCTCCTGGAGGTGCTACAGCGCTTTGTCCGTGCCCTCCCTCCAACACCGTCTCCCAACCCCTGCCTGTCTGGTGGCTCTGGAATGTGCCCCAAAGTGAAATCACAGGCGCAGGGGTGACCCGGGACCGGCTGTGAGCCCCCGTGCAGCTGGTGCTTTACCTCCATATTGATTCATGGGTGGTGGCAAATGCTCTGTGGGGGTGGTTACAGCAGTGGGAACAGAGCAACGGCAGTGCAGAGGTAGACCCATCTGGGCTGCTGAACTGTGGCAAGACATTGCTGCCCAGATAGAGAATCTGGTTGTGAAAGTACATCATGTAGATGACCACGTACCCAAGGGTCAGGCCACTGAGGAACATCAAAACAACCAGCAGGTGGATCAGGCTGCTAAGATTGAAGCGGCTCAGGTGGACATGGACTGGCAACATAAGGGTGAACTATTCATAGCTTGGTGGGCCCATGACGCCTCAAGCCATCAAGGAAGAGATGCGACATATAGATGGGCTCGTGACCAGGGGGTGGACCTGATTACGTTCACTATTGCACAGGTTATCCACGAATGTGAAACGTGTGCTGCATTTAAGAAAGCTAAGCGGTTAAAGCTTCTTTGATATGGAGGACGTTGGCTGAAATATCAATACGGGGAGGCCTGGCAGATTGGTTCTATCACACTCCCTCAAACCCGCCAAGGCAAGCGCCACGTGCTCACAACGGTGGAAGCAAACACCGGATGGCTGGAAACACACCCTCTGCCCCATGCCACCGCCCTGAACAACTATCGTGGGCCTTGAAAAGCAAGTCTGATGGCGACATGGCACCCCAGAGAGAATTGAGTCAGACAGTGGGACTCATTTCCAAACAGCCTCATAGACACCTGGGCCAAAGAGCATGGCATTGGGCGGGTGTATCACATCCCCTACCATGCACGAGCCTCTGGGAAAATGAAACAATACAACGGACTGCTATAAACTACACTGAGAGCCATGGGTGGTGGGACCTTCAAAAGTTGGGATACACATTTAGCAAAGGCCACCTGGTTAGGGAACATTTGAGGATCTGAATATGTTCGGGAAGAGAGTCTGGGTTATTCCTGACACAAGCAAAGGCAAAACTCTCTGTGGGATTGCTTTTTTTTAAGGCCCTGAGTGCACTTGGTGGGTGATGCGGGAGGATGGGGATGATCGATGTGTTCCTCAAGGGGATTTGATTTTGGTGAGAATGGCCAATGAATCAAATGATATGATATTTATTGTTAAATTACCACTATATGCTCTACCTACGGTATTACAGTGAGAGTGACCTAAATTAATGAAGAATGAACTTTGATGAAACTGAGCAAAATGCAGAAGTGATGGAACCAGAAGTGGCTGCAGCAACTGGCACCCGGGAATTGTCTTGAGATCAACATCTTCAACCCACAGATGATGGGCATGGGCCATGCCGCCTACACCAGCTGTGAGCTCCAGATGCAGCACGCAACAATTCAACACCACACACCACGTCTCCTGCCGGGAAAGACAGTTACAACAAATGGAGCCCAAAGTCATGGACTAAATGAACTCAAGGGACATTTCAGTGGGATGGGCCATGGACTAAGGGAATGATATCTGTGTGCATATATACATATATGAAAGACAGGAAAATGGTGGTGATTTATGGAAAAGTGTAAGACCTGGGCATGAGGTAGATGGTATAGAATAAGGGGCGGACGCTGTCCTGGTTTTGCCTGGGATAGAGTTAATATTCTTCCTGGTAGCTGCTCTGTTTTGGATTGACTATGAGAATAATATTGCTAACTCATATTGTTTTAGTTGTTGCTGAGTGATGCTTATATTAAGTCACGGACTTTTTCAACTTCCCGTAGAAGGTGGGGGGGCACAGACAAGAAAAGCTGGCCAAAGGAATGTTCCATCTCATAGATGTCATGCTCAGTATATAAATGGGAGTTGGCTTGGGGGAAGGAATCGGTGATCACTTCTCCAGACAGGCGGGGCAAATGATCATTGGGTGTTGACAGTAATATATTTTGCATCACTTTATTCTATATATACTTATACTTATTATTATTATTGTTGTTGTTACTGCTAATGCTTTTATTTTCTGTTACTGTTCTATTAAACGATATTTATCTCAGCCCATGGTTGGTTTGTTTTTTTTCCCCTGCTTTTCCCTTTTCTCGCTCTTCTACCTGAGACATCCCGTTTCATTTAAGAGCTGTTACCTGACCGGCCACATCTGACTCAGTGTTGTGCAAGGGTCAGACCCAGTAGGATCAAGCCTTAGAACAAGTAGTATAAACCCAGAAAAATATCAATAAGCAGGGTTATGACAAGAGGAAAATTAGGCTCATGATCTAAGATAAGCCCTGAGCAATGTGCAGAGAAGGGGTGGCAGGTTATTGTCGGTGAAACAGCGTCCATTGGGTCAGTTTCCATAGGGCATCCCTGAGCTCCTGGTTCCTCATGCTGTAGATGAGGGGGTTCACTGCTGGAGGCACCACTGAGTACAACACTGCCACCACCAGTTCCAGAGATGGGGAGGAGATGGAGGGGGGCTTCAGGTGGGCAAACACTCCAGTGATGATAAATAGGGAGACCACGGCCAGGTGAGGGAGGCACGTGGAAAAGGCTTTGTGCCGTCCCTGCTCCGAGGGGATCCTCAGCACCACCCTCAGGATCTGCACATAGGACACCACAATGAAAACAAAACACCCAAAGACTAAACAGGCACTAAACACAATCAGCCCAACTTCCCTGAGGTAGGAGTGTGAGCAGGAGAGCTTGAGGATGTGCGGGATTTCACAGAAGAACTGGTGCAGGGCATTGCCCTGGCAGAGGGGCAGTGAAAATGTATTGGCCGTGTGCAGGAGAGAATTGAGGAACCCACTGCCCCAGGCAGCTGCTGCCATGCGGACACAAGCTCTGCTGCCCAGGAGGGTCCCGTAGTGCAGGGGTTGGCAGATGGCAACATAGCGGTCATAGGCCATGACGGTGAGGAGAAAATACTCAGCTGAAATAAAAAAGAGAAAGAAAAAGAGCTGGACAGCACACCCTCCATAGGAGATGGCCCTGGTGTTCCAGAGGGAATTGGCCATGGGTTTGGGGAGAGTGGTGGAGATGGATCCCAGGTCAAGAACAGAGAGGTTGAAGAGGAAGAAGTACATGGGGGTGTGGAGGCGGTGGTCGCAGGCGATGGCGGTGATGATGAGGCCGTTTCCCAGGAGGGCAGCCAGGTAGATGGCCAGGAAGAGCCAGAAAGTCAAGAGCTGCAGCTCCCGTGTGTCTGCAAACTCCATGAGGAGGAACTGTGTGATGGAACTGCCATTGGACATTTGCTGCTTCTGGGCAGGGGGACCTGTCCAAGGAGGAAAAGGAAGTGACAAACTGGGAGAGACTACTCTGAGGAAATCCCCATGCCATTCCTCACAGAAATCCCCCTCCCACAGCTGAATGAGGAATGACCCAGCTCCTTCCCAACCCCACAATCTCAATGACACGCTCCCTGATCGATTAAAATACTGCTTCAACACCTCCTTTCCACGAGGACACATCTGGGGCAGGACTCACAGAGTCAGAGACAGTAGAGAAGCTGACCCGCTCCCCCACCCCAACTCCTGAGATGCAGAGTTCAACAGAGGAGTGGGGAAACGAGGAGAAATGCCTCTGTGCTCTGAAAAAAGGAAGCGAGGAGAGGGAGTCAGACAGGTGTGCAGAGAAGCCTTCTTCTCAGTGACAGTGTCTCCAGACAGAGACACTGCAGGGCACTTGCTTTTATGTTGTGCATTACTTGTAGGACAATCACACGTCTCCTTGACTGGAGGTGCAGCTGCCGAGAAGGCATCTCGGGCTCTGGACCCACTGGCTGTGGGGTGGGTGTGAGAGGAGAGCAGAGGCTTGCTGCGGAGAAGTTGTCTGAAGTTCAGGGGGTGGCCGGAGGGGCCAGGATCCCCCCTGCCTGGGCACTTCTGGCAGCAGCTCCCTCTCTGTCCCTGCCCGTGTCTGGGCTGCCAGGAGCTGCCCCTGCCTGGAGCTGCTTCTCTGCCCCCGGGTCTCCTCCCTGCCAGTGCCCCAGAGCCCATCCCACCCGCTGTGTTCTCAGCTCTGCCCTGCAGACCCCTCCTGGCAGCACAGCGCTGCCCGGGGCATCTCTGGGTGTGCGGGGGCTCAGGAGGGGTTCAGGGAAGAGCTAACGAGAATGGGGGTCTCTGTGCCTTCTCCACAAAGGAGAAATCCATTCCCACCTCCCACTGCCCACCCAGCAGCTGAGAGGAGAAATCCCACAGCACAGACTTGTTCTCTTTCAGGGGAAAAGTCCTCGATGTCCTTCTTCAAAAGGGCCCTCTGCAAATGTCCTTGGGGTGATGTGGATCTGGAGCAGCCCTGACCCACACAGGTCCATCTCAGCAACAGAAGGCATCTGCCTTGCTGGCAGTCACTCCTTCCACCCACTGCTTCTCCCCACAGAAGCTCTGTGGGAGCTCCCCGGGCAGGCGGAGAGCTGACCCTGGCAGAGTCCCTACCCCGGCACACAGCCCCCAGGGTGCAGGGACCCTGCTGGCAAGGACAGCCCTGCCCACCCCTGCCTGCACACCCCTACGCACACCTCCACAACCATCCCCAGCAGAAGGCAGCCCTCGGGCCCCCTCCCTCTCACCGGTCAGCAGGGAAGCCCTGCTCTGGAGCACATCCTCCTCCTCTACAGCACAGAAAATGAGAGAGTCCTCCTGACAGAGCCCAGCAGCTCTCAGATGGACCAGCTTGAGGAGATCCCTCCAGGAACTGGAGCTGCACTTCCCGGCACCCTGAGACTTACCACGCAGAGGCTGGTGAAGATTTCTGCCCCAGTGAGCTCTCAGCACCCCCCACTCCCAACTGCCTTTAAGCTCTCTCTGCCTCGCAGGTCTCCCCTCCCTGCCTGCAGGCAGTGCCCCCAGCCCTGCTCCTGGGCAGAGCTGTCTCTCTGCAGCGCTGCCCGCTTGCCAGGAGCTCCCTACGTCCCAGCAGCCTGGCCCAGCTCAGCAGCAGAGGACCAGCCCACGCTGGCACTGCCTCTGTCCCCTCTGGGCTCCCTGGAGGTGTCCCTGCGGCTCCAGGGGAGCCGCCTGTGAAAAAGGCTGATGCAATTTCTCATGTTCCCTCCCTCAGCTGCGCAGAGACACTTACTTTCAGCAGTGTTATTTCTCCCAGCAGAAGAAGTGCTGGGCATGAGCACCCCGTCCTCTTGTCCCAGCAGTAGCACACACGGGTTCTTGGACTCTTGATACCAGGAGTCCTTATGGCAAGTCACCGCTTGCCTGGTGCCACAGCTGGGGGGCTTCAGCCCAAACGAGCAGTAATGATCTCAGACAGGGGCACAGACAGGACGAGCTGGAGCTGTTCCTGTGGCAGACAGAGCTGTGACATGGTGGCAGAGCTCATTCCAGCTGGTCTTCAAGGACAGCCTCCTCCAAGCTCTGCTATAGTCCAGAGCACAATTCAATCTAACCCCGAAAGGCAATTCAAGGGCACCAGAATGAGTGTTTACTCCTTCAGGAACAGTTTGAAGAGAAACAAAGCCACTGTGTGGCCACTGCTGAGTTTCAGAGAGCAGGTTGAGCTATATGGGAGATTCTCTACATCCTCTTTGCCTCAGTCTGCCCCAGCAAGGTCTCCCAGGGCTCTGCGACTCGGGGCAGGAATCTGGTGGAAGACCATCAGCAGTGGATTGTTCCCAAGTCACCTGAACTAAGACAATCCTTACCAGTCTATGAGACAGGAGGGGTGGCAGCTGAGGGAGATGACAGGGTAAGCCAATGTCCCAGCATGTCCAATGACACTCCGTAATCATTGAAAGGCCATGGAGGTTGAGGGAGGGAACTCCCTGATGACTGGCAGCATCCAAATATTGCATGCTCTTTTAAAAATTGGCCAACGGATAAGCAGGGGAAGTCAAGGCTGTGCCCCAGAGTGTGTCCGCTCAGAACCCATTTGTGGGTGTCTGAAACCCTGGATTTACCCAGGACAGCTTGTGTCCCACCGTTCTCTGCTTCCTGTGGTGGAAGAACAGGATTGCTCAGAGCAGGGAGAGCAGTGCTGGTCTTTTAAGTTGGAAGTCAGCAAAGTTTTCAACATCTTCCCCCACAATATGCTTGTGCCTGAATTAGGATGTCATGGCTTGCATGGGTGCATAAGGAGATGGGTAACTAACCAGACGGCTGATGGGGCTCAGAGGTGTGTGGTCAATGCGTGGTACTCTGCCTTGAGGCATCTAGCTTGAAAGCTCCTGAAAGGGTCTGTCCTGCCACCTGCCCTGTTTATCATGTTTTTAAGGACCTGGAGAAGACGCAAGTGTTCTTTTTCATAGGATTTGCAGACACTACTGTGGCGGGAAGGGCTGGCATGCCAAAGGACATAGACAGGCCAGAGGGATGGGCCAAAAGTAATATCATGATGTCCGATAAAGAGAACTCTGAAGTCCTGCCCTTGAGGTGCACTAACCCCGTGCAATGACAGAGGGCAGGGGCGGTGTGGCTGGGTGGCAGCTTTGCAGGAAAGGCTCTGCTGGTCCTTCAGTTTCATTAGGCAAAACAGGAGCCAGGGGCAAAGAAGGCCAACAGCATCCTTTGCTTCTCGTTCCATTCCCTGAAATCTCGAGTGCTTCTCTTTTATTCTCCTAATACCCTCCCAAAAGAACAGCCCACCTGTGCTGGTTTGAAATGAAACAGAACTCATTTTCTGTTCAGTAATTTGACTTTGCAGCCAAGCCTCCTCGAACTAACTGAACTCTCTGAAATTTAATGCATATTGTCCATAAGCTGTTGGCTCTCAGAGTGACAAAACCTGATTATCTATAATTTATGCCAAGGCATGGTATGCAGAGAGGCTCTTGCTTAGACTTTTTGCTATAACAACCAAGGGCAGCTCACTTTGTTATATGCCCCGTTGGAGGGTCGGAAGCCATAAAGTGTAGAGGGGTCACACCTTTGGATAGGAGCGGAGATGAGAAGTGACCCAAAACTGACTAACTTATCTAAACTGACAAGTCCTTTCTCTCTCTCCCTCCTCTCCTTGGAAAGAGAGGTGAGGGAGAGCATCTGTCGTTTGTCGCAGTGGCCAGGCCGGCCCAAACCGCAAGAAGGGTGAAGGAACTGCACTGTTGGACTGAAGGCAGTCCTTGCTCCTGCACACAGAATTCCAGCCACAAGTAGCTCTGTGCTCATTTAATATTTGGTTGGCTGCCTCGAGGAATTGCCCCTGACACACCCTTGGCTGGGCTCAAACAGCATTTTGTCTGGGAAGCTCTCCTAACAAACAGCCTCATCCCAACTTCACTGCGTGGTCTGTAAACGGAGAGGCAAGCCCTGCAGTCAAAGTGGAAGGTTTGTGGGTGATGGTGGTGACTGAAATGACCCACAATGCATCTTTGGTGTGGCTTTCTGGATGCTCAGAACCAATGGACCTCTGAAGGAAAGTCAATCTGGAATTGGAGCTTACAGAAAACACATTTAAAACTCTTTTCTACTGAGTCGCTTGGAGCAGCAAAATTCCTGTTAGTGTCTGCCTGTGTAGAGGCTGTATGGGAAGTGCACAGCATAAAACAGACCATGCAGCTTGAGCTAAAATATGCGTTAAGGAGGAAAAGGATGTTAGAAACTCAATAAGCAAGTGATTGAACTGGGGAAATGCCCTAGGAGATCCCACTGTCTTAAAGTAGCAGATCCTACTTCTCCAGCCTGTGAAGTTTACGTTAGTCATTGCAAAGTAAAAAAGAAGCCTGTGCCATTGGAACCCTGTGGTGTGCCATGTATGATTCACAGGATCTCCTGAGAGAAATGGATGACGAGGTAAAGAATGTGAAAAAAAGACACCCATAAATTGAAGGAGGAGGAATTTCCCAAAATAAAGACAATCATCTTAATCAAAGTTTGATAGGAAGATCTCAGGGTAAACAGACATAGACCCTGGTTACAAATTAAACAGCTGGACTTAGAAGTTGGACAAGCACAAGATTTAGAAACAGAACTAAAGGTTTTAGAAACGGAGCTACAGAAAGCTGGAACAGCAGCTCAGCTTTCAGCAGAGTAACATATAGTCATGAACAGAAGTCACAATCAATGCAGCGCACTCCCCTCAGTCTGGGAATTCAAGAGTATGTCTTGGACAAGATCCATAGGGTCTACTGGGAAGGCCCAGATTCTTGTGGGCTGGCACCAGGGATCCTGGAATGCTTGCCAGCAGATTCTCACACATCAGAAGTGGCCATTGGGAATAGGAGAAACTTGGCCCTCTTATTAGTGGACGCATGAGCATGCACAAACACTCTTCATGTATGGCAAACTCAGGCTGAATAACTCCAGAGTAAGACACTTGGAGTGGCTGTGAGAGAGCCCATCGTCTTGATCCAAGGTGGGAAAATGTCACCTTCCAACCTGGGCAATCAAAGGGATTAATGTGAAAAGACCCATCAGGTCAACCTGCATCGTAAGAGAAAGCAAATTTTCCTTTTTGAAAACAGACAGAAGCCCATACCCCTTTCGAAACCAATATGATGGCCACCACTGCCAATCTGCTGTTTTAACTGCTCCACACCATAGAGTCTGATCTCAGCACTGACTTTATCACAAGAATTATGCATGAGCACTGCAAAGCTTAAACATAAGGTGTGCCACCCTGTCTCTGTCAACCCGTGGGGCAGAGGAGAGGGAAAAGCTAGTAACGGGGTTTGGATGTTGAAGGTGGGGTCCAGCAGAGATGAGGAGTCAAGGGAGTGGATGGGGAGAGATAGGCAAAGGTGAGACAAGTTCTGATTTGATTGTGAGGCCACTACTGTTATAGGAGCATGACTGGCCTGCAGCTGGCCCCAGCAGTTTGGGGACAAGAGGTTTATCACAAAACCGCTCTTCCCAGCAGAGCCAAGATAGGGGCAGAGGGAAAGGGGAGTGGCAGGCCAAGGGGAGATGGCTGGCATGGTGATGATTCTGAGGGCACTTCCACAGCAGCAGCCTGGTTGGCCCTCAGGAGACATGCTGGCCAGCAGGCATGCTGAGGTCATCCAGCGCATCAGAGACCCCACCCAAGAGGAATTCCGTCCTTTAGGGTGGGGAGGGGGTGAGGCAGGTGGAAGAGGCCCACCTGGGTTCTGATCCTGGGGGCACCTCTGTTACAGCAACCTGACCAACCATGGCAGACAGAAGGGCAGGCGGGGCTTATGGCCACCTGGCTCAGGGCGAGCCCTGACACTGGCAGAAAATCTTCTCCTTATCTCCAGGTTGAACATCCCCTCTTTCACCCAACACTCATCTTTCATCCTCTTAATATGCACCATGGTGGAGAGCCTATCTCCGCATTTTTATGACCTCCTCCTAGGTTCTGACAGGCTGCAAGGAGGTCCCCCTAAGCCTTCTTTCTGCTCTTGACCTACCTTGCAACCACTGGCTCAAAGGGAGCTTTGCCTTCCTAAAGACAATGACGTCAATAGGGATAAGTTTCTTCCTTGTAATGTCCTTGCTGTCACCTCTGGGCAGCTGCTTCATGGCCCCTGTCAGAGCCAGCCACGTCCCTCTACTCACCCAGCCTCCCTGCCCCCCCCCCAAATGCATCCTCATCATGGAAAGACCCGTGGTGCATGAAGAGATTTCTAGGGCAATCAAAACCACGGTCAGTGGAGAAAGGGAAACAAGGGTGGGCTCTTTGTGTGCTGTATTATGTTAGTGTAAGATATCTACCTATATAGACACACAGCAAAAACTGATCCTTCCAAGAGCTGGTCTGACACTTTCCATGTATCCAGAACCTGGCCCCAGGATCCCCTCGTCCCCCTGATCCCCCCCAGGCACAGACAAGCACACGCTCCCACAAATGGCTCTCTCCACCACAGAGTCAAAGAATCATTGAGGCCGGGAGCCAGTCAGCGTCCACCTTCTCTGGGCTGCCCCTTCATGTTTCATTTTAGTCAGGAGCTCCTTTCTCACCCATGCCAGGCTACTGCCAGCTTTGACAGACTTCCTGTATGATGGGGTGGACTGTTCTGGAGCTGCAAGAGTCCATCCTTGACTAGCAAAGAGCTCTCTGCCCCCCTCTTCTCCGCAGGGCCGTATCCCATGGGATTCTTCTGATCAGGTCCCTCAGAAGGCCAAAGCCTGCTCTCCTGAAGTCCCCCTCTTGGCCTTGTTCCCTTCTTTCAGGAGCCTCAACTCTACCTTCTCACCCCTGACTGTGACATCCCTGACAGTGGGAGATGGGAATAGTTTTTCTCCACTCTGGAGCAGGCACGGAGACCTCAGTTCTTGTTAGCATTTGTCTGAGCCTCTTCTTATCCCCTTGGCACGCAGAGATGTCCCTGGGCAGTGCCCTGCTGCCAGGAGGGATCTGCAGGGCAGAGCTGAGCACACAGCGGGAGGGATGGGGTCAGTGAGCACTGGCAGGGAGGAGATGTTGGGACAGAGAAACAGCTCCCGGCAGGGACAGCTCCAGGCAGCCCAGACGTGGGCAGGGAGTCGGAGGGACCTGCTCCCACAAACACCTTGGGAGAGGGGACTTGGGCACCCTCCCTGCCATCCCCTGCAGTGCAGACACCCACTCTGAGGGAACGCCCTGGTCTCCTCTTCCACCCAGCAGAGCCCAACCCTCTGTCCCTCTCTTGCCTCCTCACAGCAACACTCCTGGCATTTCTCCACATTTCCCCTTTCTGCTGGTTTAGGGCAGCTTATCTTTTCTAGATGGGGACTTAAAAACATTGCCTTTTTATTTTGGGTGGCAGTATTTTGCTATGTTATCAGGTCTTTTTTAATGTTTCCATTTTCTGTCCCTTACGTAATTGCACCTTGCGAATTGCCGCGGTCAGACTCACCTTGGGATGGCGGGAGGCCTCTGTTGGACATTGTGTATAATTACACCTTGGGTTATATTATGGGCCATTTAGCAAGAGGGGGGATGTCTCTTGAGTTTTTGTATGTGCCGGTGGCATCAATAGCAACAGTTTTTGAAAGTCTGGAGTACCCTTGGAATGTTTTGGTTATTGTGCTTGGGTAATTAAATTTTGCAGGCTCTTTCTTCTTCATTGGTGGATCTGCAGTATAGGGAAGTGTCCAGCGGCAACCCCCCGGCCCCCACAGCCGACATCGTACCTGCACAGCCCCCACCTGTCCCTGTGACAGACATCGCGCCTGCACAGACCCTGCCATCCCCTGCGACACTCAGACCCTGCCAGCCCCCATGGCAGGCATCCATCCGATCCAGACTCCGCTGGCTTAGATTCCGCCGGCTCCTATGTCAGGCACCGCACGGTATTTCTCCTGCACAGCACCCGCCAGCCCCCATGACGGACATTGCACCTCTCCAGTCCCCGCTGGCTACCATGACAGGACCCGCAGCTGCAACGAGTATTACACCTACTCCGACCTTGGTGATGGATGGTGCAGCTGAACTACAGACCCAGTCAGTGCCGGTATCAGTCAACCCTGTGCATAAGACAAGACGTGCAATAGGACCAGATAGCAACGGGCAGTCAGGGACATCACGCAATGAAGAAACAGAGGAAACCACTCCATCATTATCCCGAAGTGAGCTGTGAGACATACGTAAGAATTACGGCTGTCAGGAAGGCGAGCAAGTGATTATTTGGCTACTCAATTGCTGGGACACTGGAGCCGATAGTTTGGACTTAGATGGTAGAGAAGCCAAGCGGTTGGGACCATTGACTAGAGAATTGGGTATTGACAGGGTTTTTGGAAGAACACCACAATCCCTTAGCCTCTGGAGATGACTCCTGTAAAGCATGAGGAGCAAGTATCCCTATAGGGACGCTATCCCATACCACCCATCCAAGTGGACAACTATTGAGAGAGATGTTCAGAATCTGAGGGAAATAGCTGTGCGGGAGATGATTTTTACTGATTTGGACAACCTGCAGACAACATTAGATCCAGATGCACTCAAAATTACCGGACCCACTTGGCGCATGTGGGTACGGAGAGCACCAGCGGCACGTGCTCATGGATTGGTATTATTTTGCTGGAAAGGGGATGAGGCACCGACGGTGGGTCATGTGGATACTGACATGCAGCATTATGCACATAATCTTTTTCTGCCCCACAGGACAGTGTGTCAACATTAGACAGGTCACGTGACCAGGCCGCTGTCTCAGTTGAGGAAAAACCATAAATCTGCGGTAGCATGTGGCAGTGTATTGGACAACTGGTTAGATGATGTCCCTCGGCAGGTCAACACCTCAGCCATGGAAAAATCGTCTGAAAAAGCTAGGTGGGAACTTGATGAGATGTTGCAGAAACTGTGGAGTGTTTCTCTGCAGGCTGATGTCTCAGCTGTGAGAAACGCACCTGATAACTTGATAACCTGATAATCGTTTCATAGAGTGCTCAACCAAATATCCCAGCTGGTAAATAGTGTGGACTCCCAACCTGTACTGACCAGCATTTTGGCAATTGAAGAAAAACGCTTTCCTAATAAACCTGTTTAGAGAAACAATACACACCTGTCCTGGTGTGAGGTAAAACAGAACCAATTTTGTTCAGTAACTTCGCTTCTTAGCCGGGCCTCTTCTAACTACTGAAATTAACAGTATATTTTGCAGACAGTGTTCACTCTCTCAGAGTGATCAGACCTATGGTCACAGCGGATGCCCAGGCACGGTGTGCAGAGAGGCTCTTGCTTATACTTATTGTTATAACACCCACGGCCAACCAACTTTGTGGTTTCCCCCTTGGACGGTTGGAAGTGGAAAAGCATAGTGAGGTCCCACCTGCGGGGAGGAGCGGACAGGACAGGTGACCCAAAACTGACCAACGGGGTATTCCATCCCATCTGCCTCATGATCAGTATAAAAGCTGAGGGATCAAAGGGTCAGCTCGCTTCCTTCAATGACCGGTGTCTGAGGAGGACTCTGTTCGTCTGCCTGTGATCCCGATCCTGAATCCTTATCTGGAATCCAGTTCCCATCCAGCACTGAGTCCAGTCTGGGACTGCCCCAGCACCAGCCAGTGACGTGATCATCATCCTGGGAGCTTGATATGGTTTTGTATATATTTAATTATGGACTTTTTATTTTATTATTAATATTTCATTAACAGAGTTTAGGTCCTTCTAAACTCATAAGTCCCTTTCTCTCTCTCCTGCCTCTCCTCGGTAGGGGAGAGCATCTGCCGTTCTGCCTGAGTGGCCAGTCCAGCCCAAACCTCAATACCTACACATTCACCCTCCATTTGGAGAGGTCCAGTTTCAATATCATTTGGAAATTGCTGATATCACTTAATGCGTATGCAGATAAACAAAGACAAGTGGAAGAAAAAGGAAACTTTTTTCTTTTCTTTTCTTTCATTTTTAAAATCATTTCACTTCTGAAATCTCTCAAATAAGAATTGTAAAATGAAGAAAATTATGCTCAGAGCCTTGGCTTGTTAGGGCATTTTGCATGTTAATGAACTGGCCTCTTGAGAAGTAAAAGGCAGCAGCAAAGCTCCAAGTTTCTGAGCATGTCAATGGGCTGCACTGAGGGCCACCCCTGAAAAGACCTTGGAGGGAATGACCAGAAAAGGGACTGTCCCTGGAGGCTGGTGAAGCAGGAAGTCAGAGGCACTGCTTACAGGTTGAAAATCAAACATGGAAGTGGTTGTGAAAGCCCTTGACCTGTCTCATCAAGCGGGATGTCCAAGCACTGACCCCCACACCCTGGGAATGGGGATCCTTTCCCACACGGGAAGCTCAGGGCTCTTCCTGGGAGCACTGAGATGAAGGGGTGTGTGATGCCAAGGGCAAGACAGTGGTAGGACACCTCTCAGGCTCTCTGGAGGGTGGGGTGGAGGCAACAAGGCCCCGTTGATGTAAGGAACTGGAGTGCTCTCAGGGGCCTCAGTGGAAGAGACCACAGCCATAGTCAAAAGGAAAAGGATTTCAGTTCTGTTGGGGGGTCCCAGCCGCAACAAAGGGGCCATACGCCCCACAGGCTGTGGCTGTTTCTCTGCAGATGCCAAGATCAGAGAAGATGATGCCAGCATCAGAACAGATGCAGATGCCAACCCCTGCTTCCCCAGCCCACTCTGACCCCATGCTGTCCCAAGCTCTACTGATGACTCTGTCTTCACTATTTCTTCAAACACAAGGCTGTCGTTTTCTGAGGTTTTCCTAATGGCTGTGAGTTCCCCATAACCTGTGCGGCTTCTTCCAAAGCCCTCCTAATGCTCTTCAGATGCCAAAGATGTCTCAGCCCATAGACTCATTTGAATCCTCTATTTAGCTCCATGTCATTGCACGGAACTGCACATCCTTCTGCTGCTGCCTCAAAGACAAAACTAGATCTATTTCACTGCAGTATGACACCCTCCTGATATCCCAAATCTGGGTTTGTTACACGGTGTGCAAGCCAATAACACACAGAGCAGAGGTATTTCCAAGTTTATTCCATTAATGCGCGGAAATGGGGTGCTCAGCCCAAAACGGGAGCACAACTTAGCTTCAAAAGACTCCACTTCTATGCATTGATGTTTACATATTCAAACAATTCATATATATATTCACAGTTACTCATTGTTATTCTCTTCAAGGATTGGTTGAGATTTCTTTGCTTCCCATGTAAATTAGTGCACAGACTCTGTCTTCTTCTTCCATTATTCTCTTTTGAGTAGGTGGAATCATTTGGGTGGGTGGTCAGTGAGTCAGTGGTCGCGATCTCCCCCTGGCAGAATTACCTTTTACCACTTCTCTGATCTTGGCAGTTCCAAGAGGTTTTCTGGGTTCGCTGACCTGACCTACAGTTCATCACTCTCTTGACAGGAATCCCCTGCTTCTCAACAATGCTACATTGTCTGGTGGTAGTTCCTTAACTGAATCATAGATAAATCATGTCTAGTTACTCTTTCTCTATTTTCATATTAGGTAAATTATTAAATAGGGTTGGGGCAGTACAGAGGACTTGAGCAGCAGCAGGTGTCCTTGGTTGCTTCAATTACAATGACATTTTATGTTTCATTTTCCTAGTTTATGTCAATTTTCCTGCAACAGAGAGAGCTGCCCTGTTATTACAGAGATGCTCCTCAGGAAGGCAGTTCTGATGCTGTGATGACACTTTTACTGAAGGCCTCTCTATTATCCAGCACAGTAGGGACAGCCTGTGAGGAGACATGGGCAGCTTACTGCTGCTGAAGGTGAACCCATTGAACCACTTTCTTCAATGCTTCTTTGAGCTCCTGGTTCCTCATGCTGTAGATGAGGGGGTTCACTGCTGGGGGCACCACCGAGTACAGCACTGCCACCACCAGGTCCAGGAATGGTGAGGAGATGGAGGGGGGCTTCATGTAGGCAAACATGCCAGTGCTGATAACGAGGGAGACAACCATCAGGTGAGGGAGGCACGTGGAAAAGGCTTTGTGCCGTCCCTGCTCCGAGGGGATTCGCAGCACAGCTCTGAAGATCTGCACATAGGACACCACAATGAAAACAAAACACTCAAAGAACAGACAGACACTGACCACAAGGACCCCGGCTTCCCTGATATAGGAGTCTGAGCAAGACAGCTTGAGGATGTGGGGGACTTCACAGAAGAACTGGTGCAGGGCATTGCCCTGGCAAAGGGGCAGTGAAAATGTATTGGCTGTGTGCAGCACAGCGTTCAGAATCCCACTACCCCAGGCAGCTGCTGCCATGTGGACACAAGCTCTGCTGCCCAGGAGGGTCCCGTAGTGCAGGGGATGGCAGATGGCAATGTAGCGGTCATAGGCCATGACGGTGAGAAGAGAAAACTCTGCTGATATGAAAAAGAAAAAGAAAAAGACCTGTGTAGCACACCCTTGGTAGGAGATGGTCCTGCTGTCCAAGAGGGAATTGGCCATGGCTTTGGGGACGGTGGTGGAGATGCAGCCCAGATCAAGAACAGAGAGGTTGAGGAGGAAGAAGTACATGGGCGTGTGGAGGAGGTGGTCACAGGCGATGGTGGTGATGATGAGGCCGTTTCCCAAGAGGGCAGCCAGGTAGATGCCCAGGAAGAGCCCGAAGGTCAAGAGCTGCAGCTCCCGTGTGTCTGCCAATGCCAGGAGGAGGAAGTGGGTGATGGAGCTGCTGTTGGACATTTGCTTCCCCTGGGTATCTCTTATTCTTAACTGTGACTATCTGTTAAGGAGGAAAAGACAGTACTGAGTCAGAGCAGACTTCTCTCAGCAAAATGGATGGCATATGTCTTTGCAGCCCCACATTCAGACCCTCTTTTCAGGAGCACCTCTCTGCAGCTCCCTCACTTGAGCTCTGGCTTTTGCTGGCTGAAGCTGCCACTGGGAGCAGGGACTCTGCAATGGGCTCCGGAGGAGTCCTCCTTGCTGTGCAGCAAGAGGGAACTAGGACAGCAGGGCTATCTCCAATTAAATGTAATCGTGTTATATCAAAGAGCTTTTCAGCGTTGTTGTCGGCAATTTGCCCAACTGCACAGCAAAGGAGAGGGGATTTTGTTTTCTCTGTTTTGTTCTGGTTGTACCTGCCGCATTTCGGAGCGGTTTGGGATCGCCAAAATCCCTGACATTTCTAATGCACTCCAGGTGAAGTCTTGTGGGTCCTGAGAGGCAAAGGGACGGTCCCTTAGTGCAGAGAGAGGAGAGCAGCTCTGCCCATCAGTCCCCTTTACCACTGCCCTGTGCTGGCAGCTTGCAGCTGGAGGAGGATCCCTCTCAGGTGTTGCCATCAAAAGAAGCAGGACACTGCGGAGAAGAAAGGAATCCAGGTTCAAAGGGGAGATATACAGGCTCATTGCCTTTTCTCATCTCTCCCCTCCCAGACTGGGACCAGGAGGGATCATTGCAGCTGCCCACGTACAGCTGCCCAGCAGCATTTCCATGGCCTGAGCACTGAGATGTCTTCTCCATGTGGATCCGAGGGAGCAGAGAGATACTATGGGAGAGCTGTGCCCTTCTGGAGAGCACCCTGCAGCCCCACAGGACTCCTCAGGGAAATAGTTAATGCCCTGAAGTTGCCTGGAGGAGTCCTGGGCACATTGCTCCCACAGACACGACTGCAGAGCAGGACCCAAAGGGTTGGCATCTGAACGGGAGCTGAATCTGTCACCCGCAACCCCCACCCCCTGCACTGACTCAGTTTATCCAACGGTGAGAACAAGGGCAGCTCAGGCAGGAGGGGACGGCAGTGAAATGCCACAACTCTCCTGACAAGGGAGGAGGGACATGCTAGGCAGACGGCAATCCGGGGTTCGTCCTTTGCTGGGCTCTGGCTGCTGCAGGGTCAATGCGTGCCCGAGACCCCGTGGGCTGGAGGGCAGAGCTGTGCCCCGGCTGGGAATGGAGACCAGGCAGGAGCTGCCCAGGGGAAGGTGTCTGTGCTTCAGGGACAGCACGGACGGGCCCACATGCCCCTCGCCAGTGTTTCAGGCAGCAGCTCCCTCTCATTCCCTGCCCGTGTCTCTGCTGCCAGCAGCCGTCCCCCTGTCCCCGGCTCAGCTCCCGTCAGTGCTCACAAACCCCGTCCCACTGCTGTGCACCCACCTCTGCCAGCCAACACCTCCAGGGACGGGGCGCTGCCCAGGGGCACCTCTGAGTGTGTGAGGGCTAAAGACCAGTTCACAGCGAACCTGATGTGGCTGCAAAGGGGAAGATGCTGCTGAGTTGGTGTGCTGCCCGAGAGGTCCTCTGAAAAATATCATGAGGTAGAGCTCACCCGTGCTGCTGCACTCTCTTGAGAGCACAAGCACCATGCCCTGACCTGCTCATCCCTACCCTACCATGCTGGGGTCACTCCTTCCACCCACTGCTTCTCCCCACAGCACCGCGGGGAACTCCCTGGGCAGGTGGAGAGCTGACCCTTGCAGGTGGCAGAGTCCCTGCCCCGGCACACAGCCCCCGGGGTGGAGGGACCGTGCTGGCAAGGACAGCCCTGACCACCCCTGCCTGCACACCCACCTTCACAGCCCTTCGACCATTCCTGGGAGAGGGCAGCCGTCATGCCCTGTGCCTCTGATGGTGCAGCAGGGAAGCCCCAATCTAGAGAATGTCCTCTTCTTCCACAGCAGAGAAGTTGTGAGCATCCTCCTGAAAGATCCCACGGGCTGTGGGAGGTGCCAGCTTTTGGAGATCTCTCCAGCTACTGCAGCTGCTCTGCTTTGGGAAGAGTTCTACCCCAATTCACCCTCAGCATCCTCCCTCTCCAGACTGCCCTTAACCTCTCTCTGCCTCCCTGCTCTGCCCTCGCTGCCTGCAGGCAGTGCCCTCAGCCCTGCTGCGCTGTGCAGAGGAGCTGCTTCTGGGCAGAGCTGTCTCTCTGCAGCGCTGCCCGCTTGCCAGGAGCTCCCTCCAGCCCAGCAGCTCGGCCCAGCTCAGCAGCAGAGGACCAGCCCACGGTGGCACTCTCTCTGTCCCCTCTGGGCTCCCTCAGAGATGTCCCTGGGGCTCCAGGGGAACCACCTGGGAAACAAGCTGAAGTCATCACTGATGTTTTCTCCCTCTGCTGGGCAGAGAAACTTCTTCCCTGCAGTGCCATTTCCCCTTTTGGAGACAGAGTTATGTCCAAGAATCCCCTCTTCTTGCCCCACTAGGAGACAGCACACCCAGGCAGTGAAAGGCAGGAGTCTCCTGTACCTCCTGTACCCATGCAAAGCACAGGTGACACATGAGGTGCCAGAGGTGGTCTAAGACACGTGCTCGTAACTGATGGAAATATTAAGAGGGACAGGGCAGTGTCTGGAGTCATCATTTTGAGGCTGGTGGGGCATGGTGGTGACACTCTCTCTCCTCCACCAGCTGTCTTTACCTCATCTCCTTTGGCACCCATGGCCCGTTTCTCACAGACACCCCTACAGTGCCCAACCTCATTCAGGGCAGCTGCTCCATTGGAAGGTGACCTACACCCTGTGGTGCTACGGGAGGTGCCAGGGCTCTCCTGCACAGCCTCATGCAGCCAGCAGGGACAGCACAAGACCTGCAGGAACATGATCGCCATTCAGAGCAGCCGTGTAACACACCCCAAGAGAACCTCTGGGACGTTCAGTGCTTTCATTCAGGCAGCTGCAATGAGGCAAGTCCTGTCCCATCTCCATCCAGCAGATGTAGGCAGTGCTTCTCCCGCAGCCTTTAGTCATCCCTTTGATGATGCAATCATGGAACAGAGCAATGATTTAACCCATGTTCTTGGATCACAGGATGTCCATCGCCAAGGACATTTTCCAAAGCACCGTGTCTTTCCTGGAGATCAGCTTCCCCTTGCACCACAGGCCCTGCAGGCCTGCAGAGACGTCCCAGAGAGCAAAGCCCTCTCCTACCAGGGCTGCACAGCCCAGCCCTGCTTCTCTCTGGTCTTGAGGGCTTGCTCTCCTTCGGGTCACCTCATTTCCTCTTTCCATTGCCATCTGCCATCCACCCCTGTGTGCTCTGAACAAAACCTTTGCCTTGCATGGGACCTTGGGCACTTGGCACCGGCTTTCTTTGTTACACATCTGAGTGTGGTCCTTGTACCTTGGCTGAGGTCCAGCACAACTCTGCTCTGACCTAAAGAACCTATAATGAGGGAGAAGAAAGGGACAAACTCTTATCTTATTTACATCTCCATTTCACAGCTAAATGGAGAAGTTGAAACACATGCGGAAAAGGCCTTTATCTAAGGTGTGTGTAAGAAGTCCTCCTCTTGAGAACTTTGATGTTGGTCTGTACATTCTCATTATATTTTTCATAAGACACAGACCAGCAAGATCATACTTTCTCTGCTCCTATGTACGTAGAGATTTGTGCAGCCATCTGCAAAAACACATTTCCTCCAACAAACTGAATGTAGAAAGTGTGTTCCGAGAACATGTTTCTATCAGGACGTTTCACATCTAAATGGCGCCGGGAGCAATGAAGTTTGGGTAAACTGGATAGATCCTGCTTTTATTTCTTTGCTATCCAACATTGCCCCCACCTGCTAGCGCTTCCCTCCTGACATCCCTTTCTTTGAGAGGGTCAGTGCTAGATGGCAACTGATCCACATATTGCCCGAGTTCATCCAGTCACCTTCTCTTCCAGGCACACAGAAAAGCAATCCAAGGGGACATGACCTGGGACATGTTCCTCATCTAAAGTGGAGGTAAGCAGCCTCAGCTCCGCAGCTCATCGTCTGGATCTTTTGGAAAGATGCATGCCACGTTGCTTTTTGCAGTTGTCATTGAGTCCCCCAGCCTCCAGGACCTTTCCAAGATGATAGAGACTGGCCTCACTGTGACATTCTCTTCCTTTCTCAGCACCCTTGCATGCTACCTCTTTTCCCACATATTGATACTGGTTGACTTTGCCCAAATCACCTTTGATTTGATTCCCATCCAGCCCTGGCTCTTCTCCTCCAGAGTCTTGCCTTGAGGCACCAAGGCCTGGGAGACCTTGCTGGTGAAATCTGAGGCAAGACACACATGGAGTATCTCAGTTCTATCTACGCTGGCTCCTACTCAATTCAGCAGTGTCCAGTCAATATCTTTGTTTTCTTCTTTAATTGCTCCTGAGGTAGGCAAAGATCATTATGATTCCCTTGAATTTGCCCTCAGCTTTCAACTGGGTTTTGATACAGACAAATGCTTGGAAGATGCTGTCCTTGAAGACCAGCTGTAGTGAGCTCTGCTGTCCTTCAGTGATGCTGCTGATTGGATCCCCACTAAAACTGCCCAGAACAGTCCCAAGTCTGCTCTCTAATGCCCAGCATCTGCAGTCTTCTATTCTTGTCCCTCCCTCCCCTCGGGACCTGGGATCCCTCCTGTTTCGGGGTCATGACAGCCAATCTTCACATCCCGCACCAGCTCTTCTTTGCTTGCAAGGATCAGATCCAGGTTTGTATTACCCCTGTTGACCCATCTGGTCGCTGTGCTAAGGTGTTGTCCTCAGACATTCCAGAAACTGCCTGCAGTGTGCACGCTGCCGTATTCCCCTTCCAGAAAATGCCCGGGGCACTGCAGTCCCCAGGGAGACTCAGACTTCTACAGCCAGAGACTTCCTTGGCATGCTGAGCAAAGGCTATGCCCACTTCCTCACCCTGCCTGCAGGTTCCTGAACTCCCACTATGGGAGGCCACTTCTGCTAGCCTCTCCTCTGACCTTCCCTTACAGGGGCTCGTCAAACTTTTCACCTGGTCCACAGAGTAGCTCCATACATCCAGCAAACCTCTTCACTTTCAGTGAACCCCACCCCAGATCCTTCCTGCCTGTCTCTCCTGGAAAGCCGAATCATAGAATCATAGAATGGCTTAGGCTGGAAGGGACCTTGAAGATCATCCAGTTCCAACCCCCCTGCCCTTGGCAGGGACATGTTCCACTACACCAGGTTGCTCAAAGTCCCATCCAGCCTGGCTTTAAACACCTCCAGGGATGGGGTAACCATAGCTTCTCCGGGGAACCTGGGCCAGTGCCTTACCACCATTGAAATGAAAAATTTCTTCTGAATATCTAATCTAAATTTCCCCTCTTCCAGTTTAAAGCCATACCTCCTGGTCATATCACTACATGCCCTTGTAAAAAGTCCCTCCCCGGCTTTCCTGTAGACCCCCTTTAAGTACTGCAAAGTCGCAATGAGGTCTCCCTGGAGCCTTCTCTTCTGCAGGCTGAACATCCCCAACTCTTTCAGCCTGTCCTCAGAGGAGAGGTGCTCCAGCCCTTGGATCAACTTTGTGTCCCTCCTCTGGACCCGCTCTGACAGGTCCATGTCTTTCCTCTGTTGGGGGCTCCAGAGCTGGATGCAGTAGTCTAGGTGCGCTCTCACCAGAGCAGTTCCCTTGACCTGCTGGCCACGCTGCTTCTGATGCAGCCCAGGATGCGGTTGGCTTTCTGAGCTGCAAGCACGCATTGACAGCTCATTTCGATCTTCTCATCAGTCGGCACCCCCAGGTCCTTCTCCTCAGGACTGCTTCCAGCCATTCTCTGCCCAGCTTGGATTTGTGCTTGGGATTGCCCCAACCCAGATGTAGGACCTTGCACTTGGCCTTGTTGAACTTCATGAGGTCGGCATGGGCCCACCTCTCCAGGCTGTCCAGGTCCCTCTGGATGGTATCCCTTCCCTCCAGTGTGTCTACCTCACCACACAGCTTGGTATCATCAGCAAACTTTCTGAGGGTGCACTCGATCCCCCTCTCCATGTCGCTGACAAAGATGTTGTCCCAGTACCAACCCCTGAGGAATGCAACTCATCACTGCTCGCCACTTGGACATCGAGCCGTTGACCACAACACTTTGCGTGTGACTGTCCAGCCAGTTCTTTATCCACCAAGTAGTCCATCTGTCGAATCCATGTCTCTTCAATTTAGAGACCAGGATATCGTGTGGGACAATGTCAAAGGCTTTGCACAAGTCCAGGCAGGTGACATCAGTTGCTTTTCCCTTGTCCAGTACCACTGTAACGCGTTCATAGAAGGGCACCAAAATTTGTCAGGCATGACTTGCCCTTTCTGAAGCCATGCTGGATGCTACCTATCACCTCCTTATTTTCTATGTCCCTCAGCAGAGTTTCCAGGAGGATCCACTCCATGATCGGGCCAGGCACAGGGGTGAGACTGACTGGCCTGTCGTCCCCCAGGTCTTCCTTATTTCCCTTTTTGAAAACAGGGCTTATGTTTCCCCTTGGCCAGTCAGCAGGAAGCTCACCAGACTGCCACGACTTCTCAAATATGAGGGACAGTGGCTTAGCAACTTCGTCTGCCAGTTCCCTCAGGACCCGCGGATGTGTCTCATCAGGTCCGATGGACTTGTGCACCTTCAGGTTCCTCAGGTGGTTTATACCTGATCTTCACCTACAGTGGGTGGTTCTTAACTTTCCCACTCCTTGCCTTTGCCCTCTGCATCATGGGCAGTGTGGCTGCGGTCTTTGCCAGTGAAGACTGAGGCAAAATAGTCATTGAGGACCTCAGCTTTGTCTCTGTCCCGGGTGACCAGTTCTTGCATTTCCTTCTGGAGAGGGCCCACATCTTTCCTAGTCTTTCTTTTCTCGCTGACATACTTAAAGACGGATTTTTGTTTGTCTTGATGCCCCTGGCCAGATTTAGTTGTCTGGGCTTTAGCTTGCCTAATCTGATCCCGGGCTGCTTGAACAATTTTCTCTGTATTCCTCCCAGGCTTCCCGCCCCTGTTTCCACCCCCTATAGGCCTCCTTTTCACTTGCGAGCATGTCCAGGAGCTCCTTGTTCATCCATGCAGGCCTCCTGGCTTTTCTGCCTGCCTTCTTCTTTGTAGGGATGCATGACTCCTGAGCTTGGAGAAGGTGAGCCTTGAATATTAACTGGCTTACTTGGGCCCTTCTTCCCTCCAGCGCTTCATCCCATGGCACTATACTGAGCAGATTCTTCAAGAAGACACAGTCAGCTCTGCTAAAGCCCAGGGTGGTCAGCTTGCTGCGCACCTTCCTCGCTGCCTTGACAATCTCAAACTTGACCATTTCATGGTCATGGCAGCCCAGGCTGCCCTTGAGCTTGACACTGCCTACCTGCCCTTCTTGTTGGTAAGGACAAGGTCCAGCAGAGCTCCTCTCCTCGTTGGCTCCTCTACCACTGGGAGAAAGATGTTGTCAATACAATCCAAGAACCTCCTGGACTGCCTATGCCCTGCTGTGTTACCCTTCCAACAGATGTCAGCAAACTTGCTGAGGGTACACTCTGTGCCCTCATCCAGGACGTTGATTAACATGTTGAACAAGACTGGCCAGTACTGACCCCTGGGGAGCACTGCTACTTACAGGCCTCCAACTAGACTGTGCACCGAACACTATGCTATCAGCCTCATTCCCCACAGTATTCTTGTGTCCAGTTAGGACATTGTGGTCTGATTGGGTGGATAAGTAGATGGGTAATAACTGAGATCAGTACTCGGGCTTGGAAGAACGTGATGAACGCATAGTGTTCTGCCCAGAGGGATGTATCTAGTCGGGTTCCACCATGTTTCAAGGGCTTTTAATTACCCAAAGGAGATGAGAAAATGCTTTTTTTATAGCATTTGTAGATGACACCTCATTGAGGAGAGCAGACACTATATTAGAGGGCAGGGTTGCCATCCCAAGGGACCTAGACAGGCTTGAAGGACAGGCCACTAGTAACATCATGTTATCCAACAAGGACAGATCTGAAGTTCTTTCGCTGAGGTTGACTAAGGGCCTGAAGTGACAGAGGGCAGGGACTGCCTAGGTTGGTATCAGCACTGCAGGAAAGGCTCTGGTGGTCCTTCGGTTTCATTAGGCAAAACATGGAGCCATCAGCAAAGGCCAAAAGCATCCTGGGTGGTATGAGCAGGAGCACAGCCAGTGGGAGTGATTACCGCCCTGGGCTCAGAACATTTGAGAACAGATCCAGAATACTCCCCCAGGTTCTGACCCCCTGCAATGCGTGAGAGACACTGGTAAACTGGGTCCCGTTCAGTGGAGGGCCACCAAGGTGGTCAGGGTTGGAGCACTTGTGCTGTGAGAAGAAGCTGAAAAAGCTGGGCTTGTCCAGCTGGAAGGAAGGAAGATTTTGGGGGAACATGCAGAAGCATGTCCCAGTGGACAACAGGATGCCCAGGAGCCAGCAATGTGTCTTGGTTGCTGAGAAGGCCAATGGCATCCTGGGGTGCATCAAGCAGAGTGTGGCCAGCAGGTCGAGGGAGGTCATCCTCCCCCTCTACTCTGCCCTGGTGAGGCCTCATCTGGAGTACTGTGTCCAGTTCTGGGCTCCCCAGTTCAAGAAAGACAGGGAACTGCTGGAGAGGGTCCAGCAAAGGGCTACGAAGATGATGAGGGGATTGGAACATCTGTCTTATGAGGAAAGGCTGAGGGACTTGGGACTTTTTAGTCTGGAGAAAAGGAGACTGAGGGGGGACCCTATCTATGCTTATATGTACTTAAAGGGAGGGTGCCAGGGGGATGGGAACAGTCTTTTGTCAGTGGTGCCCAGTGATAGGACTATAGGGAACAGGCACAAACTTGAATGTAGGAAGTTCCATCTTAACATGAGGAGTAACTTCTTTCCTTTGAGGGTGGCAGAGCACTGGCACAGGCTGCCCAGAGAGGTCGGGGAATCTCCCACTCTGGAGAAATTCCAAACTCGCCTGGATGCCATCCTGTGCAACCTGCTGTAGGTGACCCTGCTCTGGGAAGGGGCTTGGACTAGATGATCTCCAGAAGTCCCTTCCAACCCTGACCACTCTGTGATTCTGTGAAACTGGAGAGACGTGGATTTGAAGGGTGGACTGTTCGGTGGATGAGGAACTGGTTGGATGGTCCCATCCAGTAGTGGTCAATGGCCTCATGTCCAGATGGAGATTGGTGCTGATGACACCACGCTGAGTATTGCGATTGACACTCCCAGGGAACAGGATGTCATCCAGAGGGACCTGGACAGGCTCAAGAAGTGGGCCCGTATGAACAGCATGAGGTTCAACAGGGCCAAGCGAAGGGTCCTGCACGTGGGTCGGGGCAATCCCTGATATCAATACAACCTGGGGGATGACAGGATGGAGAGCAGCCCTGCCGAGAAGGACTTGGGTATACTGAGGGATGAAAAGATGGACATGAGCTGGCAATTTGTGCTCGCAGCCCAGAAAGCCAAAAGAAGCATCACCAGCAGATCGAGGGAGGGGATTCTGCCCCTCTGCTCTGCTTTGGTGAGACCCCACCTGCAGTGCTGCTCCAGCTCTGGAGCCCTCAGCACAGGAGAGACATGGACCTGTTGGAGTGGGTCCAGAGGAGGCCACAAAGATGCTCCGAGGGCTGGAGCACCTCTGCTGTGAGGAAAGGCTGAGAGAGTTGGGGTTGTTCAGCCTGGAGAAGAGAAGGCTCTGGGGAGACCTTATTGTGGCCTTCCAGTACCTAAAGGGGGCCTACAGGAGAGATGGGGACAGAGTTTTTAGCAGGGCCTGTTGCGATAGGACAAAGGGTGAGGGCTTTAAACTAAAAGGGGGGAAATTTACACTCGATATAAAGAACCTTTTAACAATGAGGATGGTGAGACACCGGCCCAGGTTGCCCAGAGAGACAGGAGATGCCCCATCCCTGGAAACATTCCAGGCCAGGTTGGCCGGGGCTTGGAGACAGCTCATCCAGTTGAAGGTGTCCCTGCTCATGGCAGGGGGGTTTAATGAAATCCAGTTTGAAATGGCACAGTGCCCAGTCGTACTGGGAGGGGATGAGAGGATGCAGTTTATACTGGGAGCTTGCTCAGCCTGTACTTGGAGGGGTTAAAGAGGACTAGTTTGTAGTGGGAGGGGCCAAGTTTGTACTGGCAGGGGTTAAAGCAACCCAGTTTGTACTGTGACAGAGCCCAGACTGTAGTGGGAAGGGGCCAGGGGCTCCAGTGTGGACTGGGAGGGTGGCCCAGTGTACCCTGGGAGGGTCTAAAGGGATAAAGTTTGTACTGGGACAGGGCCCAGTCTGTTTGTACTGAGACGAGGCCCAGACTCTGCTGGGATTGGGTCAGAGGATCCAGTTTCTACGTGGAGAGGGCCCAGACTGTACTGGGAGGAAAGTGGGGATCCAGTCTGTACTGAGATGAGGCCCAGTCTGTACAGGGCAGTGTTAAAGCGGTCCATTTTGTACTGGTACACAGAGCAGTCTGCACTGGGAGCTGGGCTGGGATCCACTTTGGACTAGGAAGAGGCTCTTTGTCCACTGGGAGGAATTAAAGGGATTTTCTTCATACTGGGACAAGGCCCCTTCTGTACTGGGAGGGAATCAGGGGATGCAGTTTGGACTGGGACAGGGCCCAGTCTGTCCTGGCATAAGTTAGAGGATCCAGATTGTATTAGAGGTGGCCAGTTGGTACTGGGTGGGGACTGGGGAGTCCATTTTGGACTCAGCATTGGCCCAGTCTGTACTGGGAGGGGTTAAAGGGATCCAGTTTCTATTTGGACGGAGCCCAGTCTTTACTGTCAGGTGTTTAAGGGATCCAGTTTATAAAGGGACAGAACCCAGTCTGTACTTGGAGGGGTTAAATGGAATAATCTCTATTTGTTGACAGTCAGTTCTGTACTGGGAGGGGAGCACGGGATCCAGTTTGTACCAGGAGGGGACCCAGTCTGTACTGGGAGGGGCCCACAGCATCTAGTTCGTACTGCCACTGGGACCAGTCTGTAGTGGGAGGGGTTAAGGGATTTGGTGTGTACTGAGAAGGGCGCAATGTATACCGGGAGGGTTTAAAGAGGTAAAGTTTCTCATGGAATGGAGCCCAGTGGTTACAGGGAGGGGGCCATGGGATCCAGTTTGTACTGGCACCTAACCCAGTTTCTGTGTGGAGGGGATGAGGTGGTGGAGTTTGTACTGGGACAGGAACTAGTTTTTACTAAGAGGGGATCGAGTGATCCAGTTTGTACTAGGAGAGGGCCCCATCTGTACTGGCAGAGGTTGAGGGGATCCACTTCATACTGGGTCAGGGCCCAGTCTGTACTGGGAGGGGTTGAGGAGATCCACTTTCTAGTGGGACAGGGGCCCAGTCTGTCATGGGAGGGGTTAAAGGGATGCAGTTTATACTGGGAGAAGGCTCAGTCTGTACTGGGAGGGGATTGGGGATCCAGTTTGTACAGGGACGGGGCCCAGTCTTCTTGGGCTTGGTTCAAAGGGCCCCATTTTGGACTTGAAAGGGCCCAGTCTGTGCTGGGAGGTTGCCAGGAGATGCAGTTTGTACTTGGATGGTGCCCAGTCTGCATTCCGAGGGGATCAGAAGATCCCAATGACACTGGGATTCGGCCCAGTCTATACTGGGACACGTTAAAATAACCCACTTTGTACTGGACAGGACCCAGTCTGTACTGGGAGGTGTTAAATAAAGGCCAAGAAGGCAGATGTCATGGTGGGAGTCTGTTATAGACCACCCAACCAGGATGAAGAGACAGATGAAATATTCTAGAAGCAGCTGGGACAAGTGTCACGATAGCCAGCCCTTGTCCTCGTGGGAGACTTCAACTTACTGGATGTCTGCTGGAAATGCAATACAGTGGAGAGGAAGCAGCCCAGGAGGTTCCTGGAGTGTGTTGAGGGTAACTTCCTGACACAGGTGGGGAGGGAGCAGAGGAGGAAAGCACCCCGCTGGACCTGTTGTTTGCCAACAGAGGAGGGCTTGTGGGGGATGTGAGGATTGGAAGCCGTCTTGGGCATAGTGATCATGAAATGACAGAATTTTCAATTCTTGGAGAAGTCAGGAGGGGGGTCAGCAGAACTGCCACCTGGGACTTCCGGAGGGTGGGCTTTGGCCTGTTTAGGGGTCTGGTTAACAGAGTCCTTTGGGAGGAAGTCCTGAAGGGCAAAGGAATCCAGGAAGGATGGACATTCATCAAGAAGGAACTTGTAAAGGCACGGGAGCAGGCTGTCACCATGTGCCAAAAGATGAGCCATCAGGGAAGAAGACCTGGCTGAACAGAGAGCTTTGGCTGGAACTCAGGGGAAAAAAGGGGTTTATGACAGTTGGAAGAAGTGGCAGGCAACTCAGTTGGACTGCAAGGATGTCATGAGGTTATGCAGGGAGAAAAGTAGAAGGGCTAAAACCCAAATAGAAATTAATCTGGCCATGCCATAAAAGACAATGAAAAATGTTTCGTAAATACATCATCAACAAAAGGAGGGCCAAGAAGAATCTCCATCCTTTATTGGATGTGGAGGGAAACATAGTGACCAGGGATGAGGAAAAGGCTGACGTACTTAATGCCTTCTTTGCCTCAGTCTTTAAGAGTAAGACCAGTTGCTCTCTGGGTACCAAGCCCCCTGAGCTGGAAGACAGGGTTGGGCAGCAGAATGGAGCCCCCACAATCCAAGGGGAAATGGTGAGGAACCTGCTACATCACTTAGAAATACACAAGTCTATGGCGCCGCTTGAGATCCACCCAAGGGTACTGAGGGAACTGGCAGGAGTGCTCAGCAAGCCACTTTCCATCATCTATCAGCATTCCTGGCTAACTGGGGTGGTCCCAGTTGACTGGAAGATAACAAACGTGGCGCCCATCTACAAGAAGGACCAGAAGGAGGACCTGGGGAATTACAGGCCTATCAGTCCGACCTCGGTGCTGGGGAAGGTTACGGAGGAGATCATCCTGAGTTCCATCATGCAGCACATACAGGACAACCAGGCGATCAGACCCAGCCAGCATGGGTTTATGAAAGGCAAGTCCTGCCTGAGAAACCCGACCTCCTTCTATGAGAAGGTGACCGGCTTAGTGGATGAGGAAAAGGCTGTGGATGTTGTTTACCTGCGCTTCATTAAAGCCTTTGACACTTTTTCCCACAGCATTCTCCTGGAGAAACTGGCTGCTCATGGCTTGGACAGGTGTACGCTCTGCTGGGTAAAACACTGGCTGGACGGCCGGGACCAAAGAGTGGTGCTGAATGGAGTTCAATGCATTTGGCGGCCGGTCACAAGTGACGTTCCCCGGGGCTCAGTACTGGGACCGGTTGTCTTCAATATCTTTATCAACGATCTAGACAAGGGGGTGGAGTGCCCCCTCAGTAAGTTCGCAGATGACACCAATTAAGGTGGGAGTGTTGATCTGCCTGAGTGTCGGAAGGCTCTACAGAGGGATCTGGACAAGCTGGATCCATGGGCGGAGGCAAATGGTGTGAGGTTCAACAAGGCCAAGAGCCGGGTCCTGCCTTTGGGTCACAACAACCTCACGCAGCGCTACATGCTTGGGGCAGAGTGGCTGGAAAGATGCGCAGCAGAAAAGGACCTGGGGATGTTGGTGGCTGAATATGAGCTGGCAGTGTGCCCAGGTGGCCATGAAGGCCCACAGCATCCAGGCTTGTACCAGTAATAGTGTGGTGAGCAGGACTAGGAAAGTAATCGTCCCCCTGTACTCTGCATTGGTGAGGCCCCACCTTGAGTACTGTGTTCAGTTTTGGGCCCCTCAGTATAAGGAAGACATTGAGGTGTTGGAGCGTGTCCACATAAGGGCAACAAAGCTGGTGAGGGGTCTGGAGGACAAGTCTTGTGAGGAGCGGCTGAGGGAACTGGGGTTGTTCAGACTGGAGAAGAGGAGGCTGAGGGGAGACTTTCTCGCTCTCTACAGTTCCCTGAAAGGACGTTGTAGCGAGGTGGGGGTTGGTCTCTTCTCCCAAGTAATGAGAGAGAGGACTTGAGGAAATAGCCTCAAGTTTCTCCAGGGGAGATTTACATTGCGTATTAGGAAAAATTTCTTCAGCTAAAGGGCTTTCGAGCACTGGAACAGGCGGCCCAGGGAAGTGGTTGAGTCACCATCCCTGGGGGTATTTAATGGATGTGCAGATGTGGCACACAGGGACATGGTTTAGTGGTGGACTCGGCAGTGTTAGGTTTACAGTTGGACTCTATGATCTTAAAGGTCTTTTGCATTTCTCAATGATTCTATGATTCTTTTGGGACTCTGGATTTTGTTCTGTCCTTGCCCCTTTTTGGGAGGCCAGGAGGTGTCACAGAATTTTCCTACACTCAGCCTCGCTCACCCTCACACCCCACGGCCCCCAGGAAGAGCCCTGAGCCACCAGTGAGGGGCAGGACCTGCCTTCCCAGGGCCTGGGGGTCAGGTGTTGGCCTTTCTGCTGCATCAACCAAACCAAGGGGTTCCTCAGCGTTACAGCCACCTGCACAGTGCCTTTGCCTACCTGCAGCCACAGCCTCCAGTTATCTCCTCTAACGAGCCCATGGGGAGGCTTTGGCAGTAACGACCCTCAGTGGGGCCAATCAAGGCTTCAAGGTACTTTGCTTCTGACTTGGACTTCTGGAGCACTTTGTTCAATCTTCTCTCAGTGCCTGAGGCTCATGGACTCAGCACCAAATACACCGTGGGGCTCATTAAAAGACAGAAAGCCCTAACAAGGTGTTCATCATTCTTGTAATTTTCTTCAAATCTTCAAGACTTGTACAGCCAATTAGAGAGGTTTCAGAGTGTAGTTAAGGAGGAGATTTCAAAGCGCACCTAAGAAAAATGTCTTTTTTATTTTAAAGAATATATTACTCCTGATTATCACTTACGATTAGGATAGAAGCATTCTCGGATTGTTCTGGATACAGGGTGTCCCTTCAGGGGGTCTGGACAGGGAGGAGAAGCAGTCCCTGGAGGTCTGACACTGTAGGACAGCTTTGCCCCTCACCTCCCCACCCTCCCCATTTCTGACATTGGCCACCTGGGACTGACACCCCTGGTCCTTGCATCAGACTTCTCCACTGAAGTCTGCAGCTGGATGTCACAGCTCCATTGCCCCATCTCCCACCTGCGCTCCTCAGAGCCCTGGCTGCACCCAGGCGCAGGAGAACTTTTCCTGTTTGTAAGACAAGAAAAGTAAAGCATAATCAGATTTCCTAAACAATAACACACAGTCCGCAATCACACGCTCAGGACAAGCTACCTCTAATGAGGCTGCCTTTCTACAAGGGAGTTCTTATGAGAAAGAGTTCAGGAAGTTAGATAGACAAGACATATAAACACAATTAAGGAGTTGGCTGAGGAGACAAACACCTCCAGACATGGCAAATCCACCACCTCCCTGGGCAGCCTATTCCAATGCTTGATAACCCTTTCAGTGAAACAAAAATTCCTAATATCCAATCTAAACCTTGCCTGGCATAACTTGAACCCATTTCCTCTTGTCCTATCACTTGTCACCAGGGAGAAGAGGTCAGCCCCCACCTCTCTACAAGCTCCTTTCAGGGAACTGTAGAGAGCAATAAGGTCTCCCCTCAGCCTCCTCTTCTCCAGGCTAAACAACCCCAGTTCCCTCAGCCGCTCCTCATAAGATTTGTCCTCCAGACCCCTCACCAGCTTCGTGTCCTTTCTCTGGACACGCTCCAACACCTCAATGTCCTTCTTGTAGTGAGGGACCCAAACCTGAACACAGTACTCGAGGTGGGGCCTCACCAGTGCTGAGTACAGGGGTATGGCCAGTTCCCTAGTCCTGCTGGCCACACTATTCCTGATACAGGCCAGGATGCTGTTGGCCTTCTTGGCCACCTGGGCACACTGCTGGCTCATATTCAGGCAGCTGTCAACCAACACCCCCAGGTCCTTCTCCCCTGGGCAGCTTTCCAGCCCCTCTGCCCCAAGCCTGTAGTGTCCATGGGGTTGTTGTGACCCAAGGGCAGGACCTGGCACTTGGCCTTGTTGAACCTGAAACCTTGTTGAACCTAAAGCCTTGTTGAACCTGTTCTTATGGAAATAAGAACAAATGAAGAGATGTCCTAAACCCAGAATTCAACAGACTACTGAAAGACAAATTTTAACTGCCTGAAGCTCAAAGCAGCAGTGGGATTGTTGAGAGGTGTCTGAATGATGAAAGAGGAAGGGGAAGGGAAATGTAGAGAGCAATCACAAGTGCTTCTGTGCACGTGCACGGCTGGAAAGGTGCCTTCAGACATGGTCACTTCCTTTAGGATAGGTGGAAATACGTGAAAGGTGAGGGAGATTAAATTCAGAGGCTGAGAGAGAGAGTCCTGACAATGCAAAGAGAGGGAAAGGTCAGTAGCTCTCATCTTGCTGTCAATGGACATCCTGAAAACTCCTCATCTACATCTCATGGGAGAACACCAAATGTTTATTAAAATTATTCTCTTGTTTTAGCTGATGAGGTCATGCTCATACACATGTCAAAATGTCTCAAGCTTCCAGGCAGCGCTCCGCTGTCTGACCATCAGTACCCAGTGGTACCTCCAGAGGACCCCGTGTCTCTGAAGCACCTGCCTGGGCCTGGCTGCTGTCCCAGAGGAGCTGCTGGAGACCAGAGCCCCTGGGAAGCTGCAGCTGGAGCCTGGGCAGAGGGTCCCAGGCACCTACACTGGCACCGCGCTCCCGTGTCCCTCTCACTGCATCCCACCCCAATTTTATGATCACTTGCCTTTGCAAACAAAGGCAGCACACAAAATCGCTGAGAAATCACTTATTAAAACAAGACAAAACCAAGCAAAGAGAATAACAACACCAAAAATGTTTGAAGTTTAGAGTTGCAAGAGGAAATCAACCAAAGCACAAATACAGGCTGGGTGCAGAATGGATAGAGAGAAGCCCTGAGGAGAAGGACTTGGAGGTGTTGGTGGATAAGCCCAACATGAGCCAGAAATGTGTGCCTGCATCCCAGAAAGCCAACCACATCCTGAGCTTCATTAAAAGCAGCATGGCCAGCAGGTCGAGGGAGGTGATTCTTCCCCTCTACTCTACTCTTGTGAGACTCCACCTGGAGTACTGCATCCAGCTCTGGAGCCCCCAACAGAAAAAGGACATGGACCTGTTGGAGTGAGTCCAGAGGAGGGTCACAAAGATGATTAGAGGGCTGGAGCACCTCTCCTCTGAAGACAGGCTGAGAGAGTTGGGGTTGTTCAGCCCGGATAAAAAAAAGACTCCAAGGAGACCTTATTGTGGCCTTCCATTACCTAAAGGGGGCCTACAGGAGAGCTGGGGAGGCACTGTTTTCAGGGAGTGTAGCAATAGGATGAGGGGTAATGGTTTTAAACTGAAAGAGGGAAGATTGAGATTAGATATTAAGAACAAATTCATTACTCCAAGGGTGGTGAGACACTGGAACATGTTGCCCAGGGAAGTGGTGGATGCCCCATCCCTGGAGGTGTTCAAGGCCAGGCTGGATGGGGCTTTGAGCAAGCTGGTCTAGTGGGAGGTGTCCTTGCCTATGGCAGTAGGGTTGGAAGTACATGGTTTTTAAATTCCCCTCCAACCTAAACCATTCTATGATTCCATGAAATATAGAGATGACACAAGCTCTCTGAGAGATCTCCTCCAGTGCTTGACTATCTTGATGGGGAGAAAGATTTTCTTCATGTTTTTCAGCTGATGCCCATTGGCGTTCTTCCTCCCATCATGCACAACAAGGAAGAGCCTGGCAGCCTTTTAATGCAAGAAGATACGGGGCAAGTCACAAGAGAGGATGAAGAGATTTGTCAAAGTGTTGGTGATGTTCCCCATTTGCAGGAGGGGAAACTGCATCAAGGAGGTTTGATTGTCCCCCTCCCCTTTCTTGGCCAGAAAGCCAAGGAGGGATAACATAGCAGACAGAGGAATTGGTAATGAGCCTGTCCAAGGCAGGTGAGATGAACCTCACTGGGATAGTGGGGGTTGTTCCTGAAGTCAGTCACACAAATGTCAGGGCTGTGAGGTGTCCCCACCTCATTTGGCCTCATGCGCTCTTCGTATACACAGGGGTGTTTGGAGACACGAGTCCTTCCCTTCAACAGGCAGAGGCAGAGCATTGCAGCAGTCATAGTGTCTCCCTGGCCTCCTGTTGCCAGTGCCAGAGGCTGGCCGGCACCTCAGCCCTGTGGTGTGTCCTCCTGCTCTTCAGTCATCTGAGATGCCCCAAATCGTGAAGAATGAACAGGGGGACCTCAGTTCCAGTGCTTCATTAAGAGGGTTTCCCAGGGGACCTTACTCTCCAGGTGAAGTGACCTAAAAACACCGTCTGTCCCACAGTCCTTCATGGCACCCCTAAGAACAGGTGATGGCGTTTGTGCTCACTTGGGTTCATCTTACCACCCGCACGCAATGTGTATACTTCTGTCTCCTCTGTACAACGCAAACATGGTCTTCACACCTCGTCTTTCAATGTCCCTCTGTGGAGGGAAGAACAACCTCTCTGAGCTGGGTGAGAGGGCAGTGCTGGAAACGGTGCTTGTTAGTGGCTGCCCTGTGACGATTGCCCCGGGGCAGCTTCCCTGGGGTGTCCCATGAACAAAGGCAGAGACATCACCCTGCTCTGCTGCTCCTGTGTGTCTCTCCCAGGAGCCCGGGCTGTGTGAGGACACTGCTGTGTGCTCCTACCCTGCACGCTCACACACTTTAGCTGTACATTGGTGTTTCTTCCTCCCCAGCGTTTCCGAGCCCAGCTGTCCCAGCCCCTTCCCAGCTCTCCCCACTCCTCTACCTTCTCCCCAGCTGAGCAGAGCAGCCCGGTCTGGTTGGGCCCTGCAGCAAGGAGGAAACGGAGGTAAGTAGCAGTGTCTCTTCTGCTGTCATGTCCTGGAGATCCCATCCCAGGAAGCGTGCAGCCCCCGTTACCAGCGGCGCTACCCAGAAAAGCACAGAGTCCTGGCCTTGGTGCTCCTCTGGCAGCTTCTGCTGTCCCAGCCGCAGGGCAACCTGGCCCAACCTGGCACTCACAGCAAAGTGTTTCTCTTTCCATGTCTCCCCTGCACACACACCGTTCCCTGCTTTTCTCCCAGGACATCCCACCTGCCCACAGAGCCTTTTCCCAAGGTCAGCACGTCTGTGCTGGCTCAGCCAGTCATTGCTGTGCCCTGTCCCCATGGTCCCCACAGCCCCCGAGCTGGTGATGCTGCTCTGCAAAGCAAGTGGGCTGTGGTGCCCAGGACCAATGAGGTGATTCTGCTGGGCTGTGCTGGTCAGGCTGGGAGGCAGACCCAGCTGATGGTGGTCACTGCCACTGAGCACCTCCCACACAAGCTCTTATGTGGCCATGGAATGTGCTGAGAGGTACCCTGCCTTACTCCAGTGCTGTGAGATGTGTTTGGGTGCTGCGCTGGATCCAGTCTGTGAAAGTTCACTGAGGGTAAAATGAATCACTTGCCAGACTCCTTTCCCTGTGCCAGCTGTCTCCCTCGCGTCTGCAGAGCTCTCATTTGCAGGCTCATACACAGATTTGGTGTGTTGTCTGTGGGTGACACCACAATGGACAGGCTCATGCTCAGTTGGGACCATTCACTGCTGACTCCCTGGCACACGCTGTCCCTGCAGATCCCTTGTGCTCTTCTGGCAGCTCCCAAGTCCCACCAGAAAAAACGCTGCTCTGCCATCAGCCCTATGAACTGCTGCAGAGCCCCAGGCAGGTTCGTTGGAGACCATTCACTGTCTGCATGGGCCCTAGCCACCAACAAGCAACACCTGAACCAGCCCTAAGTCCCTAGAAGGCCATCCTGGGACCACAGTCTCATCGCACTGAGCCCACAGAGAACAAACAAAGCAACAAGGCTCTTTAGAGTCTATTCCTTGGGCATGTTCTTGAGAGCAACTTTGGAAGAAGACGGAAGCTTTCAAGCACTGTGTTGAGGACATCCCCTGTCATAATGGAGATGCCGTTATAGAGGTCAGCTGTGTCACAGAAGTGCTCATGGCCTGTCCCTGCCTGCAGTCACAGGACTACCACACAGCAGGACTGTGACCCCTGAGGCCTTACACCTACACAAGTGCTCCAAAGGAGAGCGTGGAAGTGGCAAGAGAGCAGGTCTGGCAAGACCGAGGCTGGTGCGCCCTGGCAGTGCTGCTGTGCTGGGACTCGTTCCCCTCTACCTCTGCACACAGGCACTGCCCTGTGTCTTTACAGAGGTCTCAGAGGAAGGATCTAAGACAAACAAGTCGCTGCAGGGTCCTTTCTTTTGTTTGAATACACAGAGAGCACTGCACCTGATTTACACATTCTGTGGGTCAAATTCTACAGGTACACAATGAATTAGAACTGGGAATAATAATAAAATTTTGCTGAGCACAACATTATAACAAGAAAAACAAAGAAACACACACACAGCAAAAACTTGAGAACACATTCTGGACCTGCTATGAGTTACACTCTGAATGCTGTGCAGAAGAAAACAGGCACTCTGTTGCTTCTGAAAAACAAAAGATGAGGGGTTCTCTGCTGGAGGCACCACCGAGTACAGCACTGACACCACCAGGTCAAGGGATAGGGAGGTGAGATAGACAGGGGCTTCAGGTGGGTAAACGCTGATGTGCTGACAAACTGAAGCCATGAGGAGGTGAGGGAGGAACATGGGAAAGACTTTGTGCTGCCCCTGCTCCGAGGGGATCCTCAGCACAGCCCTGAAGATCTGCACATAGGACAGCACAATGAAAACAAAACCACCAAATCCAAAAACGATACTAATCACAAGTACTGCATCTTCTCTGTGGTAGGTGTCTGAGCACGGGAGCTTGAGGATGTGGTGGATTTCACAGAAGAACTGGTGCAGGGCATTGCCCTGGCAGAGGGGCAGTGAAAATGTATTGGCCGTGTGCAGCACAGCATAGGGTAAAACACTGCCCCAGGCAGCTGCTGCCATGTGGACACAAGCTCTGCTGCCCAGGAGGGTCCCGTAGTGCAGGGGATGGCAGATGGCAAGGCATGTTTGTAAGCCATGACAGTGAGAAGAGAAAACTCTGCTGCAACACAGAAAAAAAAAAAAAAACCAAAAACAACCAAACACCTGAAGAGCACATCCTGAGTAAGAGATGGCCCTTGTGTCCCACAGAGAATTGGCCATGGCTTTGGGGAGAGTGGTGATGGAGCCCAGGTCCAGAAGAGAGAGGTTGAGGAGGAAGAAGTACATGGGGGTGTGGAGGCGGTGGTCGCAGGCGATGGCGGTGATGATGAGGCCATTTCCCAGGAGGGCAGTCAGGTAGATGCCCAGGAAGAGCCAGAAGGTCAAGAGCTGCAGCTCCCGAGTGTCTGCACATGCCAGAAGGAGGAAGTGGGTGATGGAGCTGCTATTGAACAGCTACTCTGGGCATGGCGCACTGCTGAAAGAGAAGACATTGACAAGTTAAGGGAGACATCTTTGAGCCCATCCTGTGCTCTTTCCCAACAAATCCCCCAATAATGACTTCTTTTTTCTTTGGCATAATTTCCTCCATTTCTGGGAGGACATGTGTTGAAGGACATGTGTCTGAACAACGTGTATTGGGCACAAGGACTGAAGGACAGCAGTAAAATGATGAGGCTTCTGGGTCAATAGTTCCTTCAGTGAAAACCCTGACACAGGGTCCCAGCCTTCCTTTCCACAAAACCCTTCCAGAGGGGATGATGGCCACAGGGCCATGGTCTCATTGCAATTACAGAGACATGGTGGGATAGCTCGCAGGACTGGAATGCTGTCACGGACGGCTATGTACTGTTTCGGAAAGACAGGCCAGCGGGGTGAGGTGGTGGAGTTTCGTTCTACGGGACAGAGCAACTGGAATTTCTTGAGCTCTGCCTGCAGCTGGATGAAGAACGTGTTGAGAGCTTATCGTTAAGAATTAAGGGACAGGCTATGTGGGAGACAATTCTGTGGCTGTTTACTACAGACCACCAGATCAGGAAGAGGAAGTTGATGAGGCCTTCTACAGACAGCTGGAAATAGCCTCATGGTCACAGGCCCTGGTTCTCACAGGGGACCTCAGCCACCCCGATACTTGCTGGAAACAACACAGCCAGGCACACACAGTCCCGGAGGTTTCTGCAGAGCATTGATGAGAACTTTCTGACACAGTTGGTGGGGAAACCAACAAGGAGAGGTGCGCTGCTGGACGTATTACTGACAAATAAAGAAGGACTAGTTGGGGATGTGAAGGCTGGGGGTAGCCTTGGCTGCAGTGACCATGAGATGGTGGAGTTCTGGATCCTGTGTGGAAGAAGCAGGGCAAAAAGTAGAATTACAAGCCTGGATTTCAGGAGGGCTGACTTTGGCCTCTTCAAAGACATACTTGGAGGAATCCCATGAGCAAAGGGTTTGGCAGGAAGGGGGGTGGAGGAGAGCTGATTAATAGAAAAGTTCCACTTCCTCCAAGGTCAAGATGGGTGCATGCCTATGAGTAATAAATCAGGCAGAGGAGGCAGGAAATCTGCATGGATAAGCAAGGACCTTCTGGAAAAACTCAGGTGCAAGAGGGAAGTTTACAGAATGTGGAAAAAGGGAGTGGCGACTTGGGAGTATATAAACATTGCGAGAGTACGTAGGGATGGAACTAGGAAGGCTGAAACCCACTTGGAATTAAACCTGGCAAGGGATGTCAAGGACAATAAGAAGGGCTTCTCCAAGTACATCAGTAGTAAAAGGCAGACCAGGGAAAATGTGGGCCTGCTACTGAATGAGGTGGGTGCCCTGGTGACGGAAGATGCAGAGAAAGCAGAGTTACTGAATGCCTTCTTTGCTTCAGGCTTTACTGGTAAGGCCGGCCCTCAGCAATCCCAGACTCTGGAGAGAAGAGAAGGAGTCTGGAAAAAGAAAGATTTTCCCTTGGTTAAGGAGAATCGGGTTAGAGATCATTTAGGTAAACTTGACACCCACAAATCCATGGGTCCTGACGGGTCACAGCGCAGGAATGTTGAGGGACCTGACAGATGTTATTTCGAAGGTTCGATCTTTGAATGGTCACGAGGGACAGGAGAAGTGCCTGAGGACTGGAGGAGAGCCAAAGTCATGCCTATCTTCAAAAAGGGCAGGAAGGAGGACCCAGGAAACAGGAGGCCGGTCAGCGAGACCTGGAAAGGCTGGAGAGCTGGGTGGAGAGGAACATAATGAAATTCAACGAGGGCAAATGTAGAGTCCTGCACCCTGGGAGGAAAAATGCCATGCATCAGTAAAGGTTGGGGGTTCACCTGCTGCAAAGCAGCTTTGCCGAGAGGGACCTAGGAGTCCTGGTCGACAATAAGTTGACCATAAACCAGCAATGTGCCCTGGTGGCGAAGAAGGCCTATGGTCTCCTGGGGTGCATTACAAAAGAGTGTGGGCAGCAGGTGGAGGGAGGCCATCCTTCCCCTCTGCTCTGCCCTGGTGAAGCCACATCTGGAGTACTGTGTCCAGTTCAAGAAACACAGGGAACCACTGGAAAGAGTCCAGTAGAGGGCTACAAAAATGTTCAGGGGACTGGAGCACCTCTCTTATGAGAATCAGCTGAGAGAGGTGGGTACGTTTAGCCTGGAGAAGAGAAGGCTGAGAGGGGATCTCCTCAATGCTTATCAATTTCTAAAGGACGGGTGTCAAGAGGATGGGGCCAGACTCTTTTCTGTGCTGCCCAGTGACAGGACAAGGGGAAATGGGCACAAACTGGAACACAGGAAATTCCATCTGAACACAAGGAAAAACATCTTTACTTTGAGGGCACCAAAGATCTGGAAGAGGCTGTCCAGAGAGGCTGTGGAGTGTCCTTCTGTGGAGATATTCAAAAGCCGCCTGGCTGCATTGCTGTCCAGCCTGCTGTAGGGGCCCCTGCTTTCGCAGGTGGGTTGCACTAGACAATCTCCAAGGGTTCCTTCCAACCCCTACCATTCTGTGATTCTGTGATCCTGTGATTCTGTGATCTTCTATGATTTCTGTTGGCCAGAGAGATTCCCCACCAGTGCCCACCGATGCTGCCCTGTCTCTCAAAAGTGCTCCATTAGAGCTTGCAGTTCTCTGTACATGTCCTGAACCACCTCTGGCACCTCAAATGCCACCAGGTGTTTGCATTGGAAAAGCTCCCTCCTGGCCTCTGTCTCCATTACTCACAGGGCAGCTCAGAGAAGGAGCTCACAATGATGTTGGGCAGCTGAGCTGAGGCAAGAGGAATCCCCCCACCGGTGGGTCTGTGGGGTGCACCGGGGAAGATGAATGTCCCTCCAGCCTCAGGAACACTGCTGAGAGCTGAGATGCCTCATTGACTTGGCTCAATCCCTGCCCTGCACTGGTGGAAATGATCCCTGGCATGTCACTGCCTCCGTGCCCTGCCTGGCAATGGGACAGGAATGGGGGTTTCCAGAGGGGAACATGGACACCTCCTGTAGGTCCGCACAACCTGGCAGACAATTCCACCTGCAGGAATCAGTCCATTCAGGGTTCAGAAAGAGACAGTCAGTGATGACTTCATTGTGCTTCAAACTCTGCTCCCCAGGAGAGACCCCGCTGCCTTGGAGGAGCTGTCAGCCCTGGAGGCGCAGGGACACCTCGAGGGATTGGGGCAGTGCGGGGAGGAGGCAGACAAAGCCACAGCTGGTCCTCTGCTGCTGAGCTGGGCCGGGCTGCTGGGACGGAGGGAGCTCCTGGCAAGCGGGCAGCGCTGCAGAGAGACAGCTCTGCCCAGGAGCAGCTCCTCTGCACAGCGCAGCAGGGCTGAGGGCACTGCCTGCAGGCAGCGAGGGCAGAGCAGGGAGGCGGAGAGAGGTTAAAGGCAGTCTGGAGAGGGAGGATGCTGAGGGCGAATGGGGGGAGAACTCTTCCCAAAGCAGAGCAGCTGCAGTAGCTGGAGAGATCTCCAACAGCTGGCACCTCCCACAGCCCGTGGGATCTTTCAGGAGGATGCTCACACTTCTCTGCTGCGGAAGAAGAGGACATTCTCTAGATTGGGGCTTCCCTGCTTCACCATCAGAGGCACAGGGCATGACGGCTGCCATCTCCCAGGAACGGTCGAAGGGCTGTGAAGGTGGGTGTGCAGGCAGGGGTGGGCAGGGCTGTCCTTGCCAGCAGGGTCCCTGCAGCCTGGGGGCCGTGTGCCGGGCAGGCTGGGCAATGTCCTTCTGCACCTTCATGTCCCATAGCACCTTTGTGTTATCGGAAAGCCCCACAGAGAAACAGAGACTCTGTGACTGAGGAAATGCTGTTGGGTGGGTGAAATGAGTCATGTGTGTCCTTGGCTAGAGGTGGGCTGCTGAGACCTTGAGAAAGGGTGAGACATTTCATAGTCTAAAATGGATCCTTCTGCTCTCAGCACTGTCTGATGGCATAATAGAAGTAGGTGATCCCCCTCCATCTCATGACGGTGCAAGATGGAGGGACAAACCATCTCCCCTGTCTCTGCTCTCTGCCCCAGACAATCCTCATGTCTCACAACACTCACTCTGTTCTCCTGGAGTGCAGCAGAAATGCTGAGGGTTTCTGACATCCAAGAACAGTGCCCAGGGGAGGTGGGGGAGCTGTAAAATACCCAAAGCCTCTCCAACTGCCTTCTGCCATCCCTGTTCCATAGCAGTGAGTGTTAAGATGTTGAAAAGCCCATCTGCATTAGGTGTGGGTTCCTCAGCCAAAGCAGAACACCAGGACTGGCTCCTGCCGCCACCCTCCCTATGAACTCCCTGCTGCAGAGCAGGGCTGACTCCTTGGCAGCCACTGGGCAGCACCCTGCTCCTCATGGCACAGGCAGCCAACGCCAAATAGAGCTCCAGCCATGTAGGTGAGGAAGGTCTCCTGGAAAATGAAAAGGGAGTGTATGCAACAGAGACAGAGCCTACGGGAAATGGCTATCATTTTTCTTACAGAAGTCTGCATTGACTTACTCTGTTTCCCTCCTTGGACAGGTCCCCCTGCCCAGAGGCAGCAAATGTCCAACAGCAGCTCCATCACCTACTTCCTCCTCATGGAGTTCGCAGACACACGGGAGCTGCAGCTCTTGCACTTTGGGCTCTTCCTGGGCATCTACCTGGCTGCCCTCCTGGGAAACGGCCTCATCATCACCGCCATCGCCTGCGACCACCACCTCCACACCCCCCTGTACTTCTTCCTCCTCAAACTCTCCCTCATAGACCTGGGCTGCATCTCCACCACTCTCCCCAAAGCCATGGCCAATTCCCTCTGGAACACCCAGGATATCTCTTACTTTGGCTGTGCTGTTCAACTCTTTTTTGTACTCTTTTTTATGTCAACAGAGTATTCTCTCCTCACTGTCATGGCCTATGACCGCTACATTGCCATCTGCCATCCCCTGCACTACGGGACCCTCCTGGACAGCAGAGCTTGTGTCCGCATGGCAGCAGCTGCCTGGGGCAGTGGGTTTCTCAATTCTCTCCTGCACACGGCCAATACATTTTCACTGCCCCTCTGCCAGGGCAATGCCCTCGACCAGTTCTTCTGTGAAATCCCCCACATCCTCAAGCTCGCCTGCTCACACTCCTACGACAGGGAAGTTGGGCTGATTGTGGTTAGTGCCTGTTTAGCCTTTGGGTGTTTTGTTTTCATTGTGGTGTCCTATGTGCAGATCTTGAAGGCGGTGCTGAGGATCCCCTCTGAGCAGGGACGGCACAAAGCCTTTTCCACATGCCTCCCTCACCTGGCCGTGGTCTCCCTCTTTATCAGTACTGGAGTGTTTGCCCACCTGAAGCCCCCCTCCATTTCCTCCCCATCTCTGGACCTGGTTGTGTCATTTCTGTACTCGGTGGTGCCTCCAGCAATGAACCCCTTCATCTACAGCATGAGGAACCAGGAGCTCAAGGATGCCCTACACAAACAGGCCCAATGGACGCTGTTTCACTGACAATAACCTGCTGCCCCTTCCACGCACATTGCCCAAGGCTTATCTTAGGCTCTGAGTCTGCTTTTTTCTCTTGTGATAATCCTGATTATAGATATTTTTCTGAGTTTACACTGCTTGTCTTTAGGCTTGATCCTACTGTGTCTGACCCTTGCACAACACAGAGTCAGGTGTGGCCTGAGAGATAACAGCTCTTCAATAAAAGGGCATCTCCCAAGTGCAGTGCCTGAAGGATGGGGTGTTCCTCCAAAGTTCCTTCCAAGAACACGTTCAAGGAATCAATATTTTAATGAGTCTCTTCTTGTGTTTTCAATGTTTCTGGAGCTAAGCTGATGGTACTATTGGGTTCCACTGCACCAAATATTCTGGATTTAAAAGCGCTCTTCTTGGTGCCCAATGGCAGGGGAGACGGTCCATGAGCTCCCATTCTCTCCTCAGTCTTCTTCATGTATGACAGGACTGATGGCATATAAAGGACATTCTGGAAATGAATCTTTTAGGGGGGAGGAGGTGCAGGATTAGGGACTCAACACTTGCCCTTGGACGAGAATGGATGGAGACTCCGAAGGTGAAACACCCTCCAAGGTGAAGTCCACCAATATAAAGCACTGAATCAATGTGTCCACGCACAAGGACGCTGCAGTGCCGAGGGAGTCAGCAGGGACTCATCAGGCACAGGGAGGGGAGAGTGGGGAGACGCAGGAGCTGCCTGAGGGAACCCCAGGGCCAGGTCTGCTGTGCTGTCCTGGGGCATGGGGCTGACTGGGGAGAGAAGGGGGCAAATTCAGTCAGGGCTTGGAATGAGGCACAATATGAATTCCAGAGAAGCAGAGAGTGACCAGCCTCTTTTTTCTCATTCCCTCAGCACCAGCACGAGCCCCGGGGCTGATGGGCAGGCTGACCTCCTTGTCTGCCCCCCAGGAGCTGCTGTGCCCTTGGGAGGAGCTGGGGCTGTGCGGTGAGTGCCCAGAGCTCTGCATCAGCCTGCGGCGGGCAGTGCTGTGGGGCCAGTCCAGACTGGGCTGCTGGGCTGGGTTGTCCTGGGGAGAGAGCAGAGGAGGTGGGCAGAGCTGTGCAGGGGCTGGGGAGTGCTGGGAAGTGACTGGGAGAGGACTATTCCAGTACTAGAGCCCTTTCCAGGGAAGACTGAGGCAAAGAAGTCACTGAGTATCTCAGCCTTCTCCATGTCCTGGGTTACCATGTCTCCTGGTTCCTTCCCGAGTGGGCCCACGTGTTCCCTAGTCTTCCTTTTGTCACCCACATACCTATAGAAGGCTTTCTTGTTGCCCCTCATGTCCCTGGCCAGATTTACCTCTACCTGGGCTTTAGCTTTCCTAACCTGATCTCTCGCTGCTCGGACAATTCCTCCCAGGCTACCTGTCCTTGCTTCCACCCTCTGTAGGCTTCCTTTTCCTTTTTGAGATTGACCAGGACCTCCTTGGTCATCCACGCAGGCCTCCTGCTGTCTTTGCCTGACTTCCTCTTTGCCGGGATGTGTTGCTCCTGAGCTTGGCAGAGGTAGCGCTTGGATATTAGCCAACTTTCATGGCCCCCTCTTCTTTCCAGGGCTTTGTCCCAATGTAGTTCACCAAGCAGATCCCTGAAGAGGCCAATGTCTATCTCCTGAAGTCCAGGATAGCGAGCTTACTGTGCGCTCTCCTAGCCACCTTAAAGATCCCAGACTCTGCCACCTCAAGGTCACTGCAGCCAAAGCTGCCCTTGACCCAATCCCATTTGCAGTTTTCATGATGTTATCCTCGAAGGCCGAGAATTGTCCCCAGGGGTGGCCCAGAAGGCACTTGACTGCCTTTATGGTGCTGTCCTCCCAGGCAATGATCAGGGATACTGCAAATGTGCCAAGAGAATTAGAAAAAGCCATTAATGAGGGCAGGCAGTATGACAGCCTTAGAGGAAGAAATCAAATTGTCCTCCCAGGCAATGATCATTCAGGAAGGACTCTGACTGAAACCATGACTCGAATAAGACTGCCTCAAGAACATGAGAGCGATGTGCCATCCTCCCCTATGCAAGATGGTCCCCCTTTCGAGCCCAGTCGAAAGGAACGGGTGGTTTGCAAACTCTTTTGGGCAAGGATTTCCGATGCTTGTGCAATGCCTCACACAACTGTGGCCTGGGCACTCATAGACAACACATACCTGATCATTTCCATAGTGTCAGTGTCAGTGTGTGTGCCTTCGGAAACCATGCACGTGCTAACAAGCAATGGGATTTGGGTGAGTGGCGTGTATGTACAGTGAATATGAACTTCAAATTTATACCCTTGTGAAGGCAGGATTTCAAAAGTTTCAAGCAAAGTCCTTACTGTCGAAAATGCTGAGTTTATTTTTTCTAAGCTAAGAATAACCTAGACTTTTTTTGTTTTAAATAAATGCCCTCTGTCCCCCCTTCCACTCTTCCTTGCCCAGCAAGACTGCAACCTGCTGCCTCCTGTTCTGCGGGTCGTGAGCCATCCATTGCAGAACAGCCTTGAACACGGCCTCTTCTTTCCCACTGAGCTCCTCCTTCTGCAGGACACACAGGAGGTCTTTGACGGAATGCTGCAGAAACTCTCTCGACACCCTGGTCACCCCCTCCAAGTGATGGAGGATGAAAGCATGGGCGTCTTCTCGCAGGTCAATAATAAAGTCAATAATAAAGGCAGTAGTAATACTCGGTGAATCTCCAGATGCCGACGCAGTTCTCCAAGCACAGCTGGGACTTTAAGAACTCGCAGCACAGTCTGACGATGCCCATGACGTTGAACTGGTCGGCCGCTATCAGCAAACGTTCAATGTTGTCGGCCGTGACCGGTACTGTGCCGGTGTAGGCGTACTAGATAATGAGCCGCATCATTTCAGGTGAAGTGCCGGGGATTTTATAGACGACCTTCCCGGCATTGCTCCAGTGGGTGGAAAACAAAGCCCTTTTCAGGGCTTTTTTCAAAGCAAAGCAGTGCTGGGGGAAAAGCATCTTTCTGCATTAAACCCGGACCCCGTTATCCCCTGTGCCTCCTACCTGGGGCACCAATTTGGTCACGAGCAGTAGCCACGCTGGGAGGCCGTGGGGCTTATTAATTCATGTGTTACGAGCCGGTTGTTTTAACAAGGAGTCACCGCCTCCAGCTGTGCACAGAGAGCCACAGGGCCAGTGCCCCCGTTGCTTCAACGAGACCACCAGAGAATGGCGCTGTGTGGGGAAGGAACACCTCCCGCCCCACGGCAGACAAGCCCGGCTGGCCACGCTCCAGTCCTGCACCGCATCGGGGGGTTCGTCAGACACCGCTTCCAGTGCTGCTGTGAGATCTTGGGTTGGGGATGAATTCCAGTGTCCAGGGAGGCACCAGGACTGTGGGGAAGTGCTGGAGGAGAGTTTTCATGCCGAGGGAAGCACTGGAGGGACACTAAGGCAGCGTGACACAGCCTGGGAAATGCTGTGTGTCCCCATCCCCTCTTGTTCCAAGCACTGACCTGAACTATTGACTGCAGCTACAGAGGATGTTCTTGTGACCACTGAACTCAATGCCACACTGATAACCCACACTCACCCACACTGATAACCACATCACAGAGTCTCTCCTCCAGGCAAAGCTCACTAAAGATGGTGCAAAGCACAGCACTCATCTTCCTCTCCCTGGGTGAGGATGAGTGTCGCTGGGAGCCAAGCTATCGCCCACATCACAGCCTGTGGCAGTGGAAAGTGCTTCTCCTGGAGGTGCTACAGCGCTTTGTCCGTGCCCTCACTCCAACACCGTCTCCCAACCCCTGCCTGTCTGGTGGCTCTGGAATGTGCCCCAAAGTGAAATCACAGGCGCAGGGGTGACCCGGGACCGGCTGTGAGCCCCCGTGCAGCTGGTGCTTTACCTCCATATTGATTCATGGGTGGTGGCAAATGCTCTGTGGGGGTGGTTACAGCAGTGGGAGCAGAGCAACTGGCAGTGCAGAGGTAGACCCATCTGGGCTGCTGAACTGTGGCAAGACATTGCTGCCCAGATAGAGAATCTGGTTGTGAAAGTACATCATGTAGATGACCACGTACCCAAGGGTCAGGCCACTGAGGAACATCAAAACAACCAGCAGGTGGATCAGGCTGCTAAGATTGAAGTGGCTCAGGTGGACATGGACTGGCAACGTAAGGGTGAACTATTCATAGCTTGGTGGGCCCATGACTCCTCAAGCCATCAAGGAAGAGATGAGACATATAGATGGGCTCGTGACCAGGGGGTGGACTTGATCACGTTCACTATTTCACAGGTTATCCACGAATGTGAAACGTGTGCTGCATTTAAGCAAGCCAAGCCGTTAAAGCTTCTTTGATATGGAGGACGTTGGCTGAAATATCAATACGGGGAGGCCTGGCAGATTGGTTCTATCACATTCCATCAAACCCGCCAAGACAAGCGCCACGTGCTCACAACGGTGGAAGCAAGCACCGGACGGCTGGAAACACACCCTGTGACCCATGCCACCGCCCAGAACAACTATCCTGGCCCTTGAAAAGCAAGTCTGATGGCGACGTGGCACCCCAGAGAGAATTGAGTCAGACAGTGGGACTCATTTCCAAACAGCCTCATAGACACCTGGGCCAAAGAGCATGGCATTGGGCGGGTGTATCACATCCCCTACCATGCACGAGCCTCTGGGAAAATGAAACAATACAACGGACTGCTATAAACTACACTGAGAGCCATGGGTGGTGGGACCTTCAAAAGTCGGGATACACATTTGGCAAAGGCCACCTGGTTAGGTAACATTTGAGGATCTGAATATGTTCAGGAAGACAGTCTGGGATATTCCTGACACAGGCAAAGGCAAAATTATCTGTTGGATTTCTTTATTTTAAGGCCCTGAGTGCACTTGGTGGGTGATGCGGGACGATGGGGATGACCAATGTGTTCCTCAAGGGGATTTGATTTTGGTGAGAATGGCAAATGAATCAAATGATATGATATTTATTGCTAAATTACCACTATATGCTCTATCTATGGCATTGCAGTGAAAGTGACCTAAATTAATGAAGAATGAACTTTGATGAAACTGAGCAAAGTGCAGTAGTGGGAGTTTCCAGAGGGGAAATGCAGGCATGGCACAGAGGCAGTGACAGACCAGGGATCATTCCCACCGGTGCAGGGCAGGGATTGAGCCAAGTCAATGAGGCACCTCAGCTCTCAGCAGTGTTTCTGAGGCCGGAGGGACATTCATCTTCTCTAGTGCACCCCACAGACCCACCAGAGGGAGGATTCCTCTTGCCTCAGCTCAGCTGCCCAAAATCGGAGTGAGCTCCTTCTCTGAGCTGCCCTGTGAGCAATGGAGACAGAGGCCAGGAGGGAGCTTTTCCGATGCAAACACCAGGTGACATTTGAGGTGCCAGAGGTGGTTCAGGACACGTGCAGGGAACTGCAAGCTCTAATGGAGCAATTTTGAGAGACAGGGCAGCATCCGTGGGCACTGGTGGGGAATCCCTTTGGCCAACAGAAAACATAGAAGATCACAGAATCACAGGATCACAGAATGGTAGGGGTTGGAAGGAACCCTCGTAGATCGTCTAGTGCAACCCCCGTGCCAAAGTAGGGTCACCTACAGCAGGTTGGACAGGAATGCAGCCGGGCTGCTTTTGAATATCTCCACGGAAGGAGACTCCACAGCCTCTCTGGACAGCCTTTTCCAGTGCTTTGGTGCCTTCAAAGTAAATGCATTTTTCCTTGTGTTCAAATGGAATTTCCTGTGTTCCAGTTTGTGCCCGTTTCCCCTTGTCCTGTTGCTGGGCAGCACAGAAAAGAGTCTGGCCCCATCCTCTTGACACCCGTCCTTTAGATATTGATAAGCATTGAGGAGATCCCCTCTCAGCCTTCTCTTCTCCAGGCTCAACAGACGCAGCTCTCTCAGCTGTTTCTCATAAGAGAAGTTCTCCAGTCCCCTGAACATCTTTGTAGCCCTCTACCGGACTCTTTCCAGTGGTTCCCTGTGTTTCTTGAACTGGAAACAGTACTCCAGATGTGGCTTCACCAGGGCAGAGCAGAGGGGAAGGATGGCCTCCCTCCACCTGCTGGCCACGCTCTTTTGTAATGCACCCCAGGAGACCATAGGCCTTCTTGGCCACCAGGGCACATTGCTGGCTTATGGTCAACTTCTGTCCACCAGGACTCCCAGGTCCCTCTTGGCAAAGCTGCTTTGCAGCAAGTGAACCTCCAACCTTTACTGGTGCATGGGGTTTTTCCTCCACAGGTGCAGGACCCTACATTTGCCCTCGTTGAATTTTATTATGTTCCTCTCCACCCAGCTCTCCAGCCTTTCCAGGTCTGCCTGACCGGCCTGCTGTTTCCTGGGTCCTCCTGCCTGCCCTTTTTCAAGATAGGCATGACTTTGGCTTTCCTCCAGTCCTTAGGCACTTCTCCTGTCCCTCGTGATCATTCAAAGATGATGGAGAGCACCTTCGCAATAACATCTGCCAGGTCCCTCAACACTCCTGGGTGTGACCCATCAGGGCCCATGGATATGTGGGTGTCAAGTTTGCCTAAATCATCTCTAACCCGATTCTCCTCCACCAAGCGAAAGTCTTCCTTTTTCCAAACTCTTTCTCTTTGCTCCAGCGTCTGGGATTGCTGCGAGCCAGCCTTAACAGTAAAGACTGAAACAAAGAAGGCATTCAGTAACTGCACCTTCTCTGCATCCTCCGTCACCAGGGCACCCACCTCATTCAGTAGCAGGCCCACATTTTCCCTGATCTGCCTTTTACCACTAATGTCCTTGGAGAAGCCCTTCTTATTGTCCTTGACATCCCTTGCCAGGTTTACTTTCAAGTGGGCTTTAGCCTTCCTCGTTGCATCCCTACATACTCTCGCAATGTTTATATACTCCTCCCAAGTCGCCACTCCCTTTTTCCACATTCTGTAAACTTCCCTCTCGCACCTGAGTTTTTCCAGAAGGTCCTTGCTTGTCCATGCAGATTTCCTGTCTCCTCTGCCTGATTTATTACTTGTAAGGATGCACCCATCTTGAGCTTGGAGGAAGTGGAGCTTTCCTATTAATCAGCTTTCCTGCACCTCCCTTCCTGCTAGAGCCTTTGCTCATGGGATTCCTCCAAGTATGTCTTTGAAGAGGCCAAAGTCAGCTCTCCTGAAGTCCGGGCTTTTGATTCTGCTTTTTACCCTGCTTCTTCCATGCTGGATCCGGAACTCCACCATCTCATGGTCACTGCAGCCAAGGCTACCCCCAGCCTTCACATCCCCAACTAGTCCTCCTTTATTTGTCAGTAAAATGCCCAGCAGTGCACCTCTCCTTGTTGGTTTCCCCACCAACTGTGTCAGAAAGTTCTCATCATTGCTCTGCAGAAACTTCCGGGACTGTTTGTGCCTGGCTGTGTTGTTTCTCCAGCAAATATCGGGGTGGCTGAGGTCCCCCATGAGAACCAGGGCCTGTGACCATGAGGCTATTTCCAGCTGTCTGTAGAAGGCCTCATCAACTTCCTCTTCCTGATCTGGTGGTCTGTAGCAAACACCCACAACAGTGACTCCCACATTAGCCTGTCCCTTAATTCTTAACGATAAGCTCTCAACACATTCTTCATCCAGCTCCAGGCAGAGCTCAATGAGTTCCAGTTGCTCTGTCCCATAGAGAGCAACTCCACCACCTCACCCTGCTGGCCTGTCTTTCCAAAAAAGTACATAGCCATCTGTGACAGCATTCCAGTCCTGCAAGCTATCCCACCATGTCTCTGTAATTGCAATGAAACCATGGCCCTATGACCGCACACAGATCTGTAATTCTTCCTGTCCATTAACCATGCTGCGTGTGTACAGGCGTTTCAGAGAGGTCATCAAGCATGCAGGTTTCCCTGGAGGAGAGCGAGAGGATCCATCACAGTTGTACACGCCCTGGAGGTGGTTGGCTTTCTGGATATCACCTTGGGAGTCCGCTAAAAAATATTTGTCACTGCTCTGGTTGGCCGTGGTTATTGCCCAGCTGGATGTGACAGTTTCAAGCCTGCCTCACCAAGCTGGCCAGCCTGCTGCCAAAGACTCCCTTGCCTCTTCTAGACAGGTGGATCCCATCCCTCTCTAAAAGGCCATGTTCATATTTTATTGTCATAAAAGCAAAAACCCTCATGATAGCACCAGCCACGTAGCCAGGAGTTGACATGCATTATGCGTCCGTTTCTGGCTGCTCCCTTCTCTACCTGGTAAAACAGAGGAAAAGACTTCTATGTAGTCTAAATCGACCCTCTTCTACCTTAGAACTATTACCCATTGCCCTGTCGCAGCAGGCACTGCCCAAAGGGCAATAATGCCACCCTTGGTTTGTTCCTGTGAGCTGTCAGCAGGCAGTGCTCGGAGCCAGGCGCTGTTGCCTGCCACGGGGCCTGCACACCCTCATCCCACAGGCAGAGCATTCAGCGGGCCAAAGAGCATGGCATTGGGTGGGTGTATCACATCCACTACCATGCACGAGCCTCTGGGAAGATCAAATGATCCAACGGACTGCTATAAACTACACTGAGAGCCATGGGTGGTGGGACCTTCAAACGCTGGGATGCCCATTTAGCAAAGGCCACCTGGTTAGGTAACATTTGAGGATCTGCTATGGAGCTGTCCCTGCCCAGTGAGAACTTTTCCATACTGTGAAAGGAGATAAAGTCCCCACAGGGCACATGAAGAATATGTTCGGGAAGAAAGTCTGGGTTATTCCTGACACAGGCAAAGGCAATCCTATCCGTGGGTTTTCTTTTGTTTAGGGCCCTTGGTGCACTTGGTGGGTGATGCGGGAAGATGGGGATGACCAACGTGTTCCTCAAGGGGATCTGATTTTGGTGAGAACAGCCGATGAAAAACTATATATTTATTGCTAAATTACCACTCTATGTCATCACTACTACAGTGGCTATATGCTCTATCTATGGCATTGCAGTGAAAGTGACCTAAATTAATGAAGAATGAACTTTGATGAAACTGAGCAAAGTGCAGAAGTGATGGAACCAGAAGTGGCTGCAGCAACTGGCACCCGGGAATTGTCTTGAGATCGACATCTTCAACCCACAGATGATGGGTATGGGCCATGCCAGCTACACCAGCTGCGAGCTCCAGATGCAGCACGCAACAATTCAACACCACACACCACATCTCCTGCCGGGAAAGACAGTTACAACAGATGGAGCCCAAAGTCATGGACTAAATGAACTCAAGGGACATTTCAGTGGGATGGGCCATGGACTAAGGGAATGATATCTGTGTGCATATATACATATATCAAAGACAGGAAAATGGTGGTGATTTATGGAAAAGTGTAAGACCTGGGCATGAGGTAGATGGTATAGAATAAGGGGCGGACGCTGTCCTGGTTTTGCCTGGGATAGAGTTAATATCCTTCCTGGTAGCTGCTGTGTTTTGGATTGACTATGAGAATAACATTGCTAACACATATTGTTTTAGCTGTTGCTGAGTGATGCTTATATTGTCACGGACTTTTTCAACTTCCTGTTGAAGGTGGGGGGCCACAGACAAGACAAGCTGGCCAAAGGAATATTCCATCCCATAGACGTCATGCTCAGTATATAAATGGGACTTAGCAGGGGGGCAGGGATCGGTGATCACGTCTCCGGACAGGCTGGGGAGTTAATCATTGGGAAGTGACAGCAATTTGCTTTGCATCACTTTATTTTGTTTATTAGTAGTAGTAGTAGTAGTAGCAGTAATAGTATCTTTTCTGTTACTGTTCTTTTAAACAATATTTATCTCAGCCCATGTCTTTTTTTTTCCCGTTTCTCCATTTTCTCACTATTCTACCTGGGACATCCCATTTCATTTAAGAGCTGTTATCTGACCAGCTACGTCTGACTCAGTGTTGTGCAAGGGTCAGACCCAGTAGGATCAAGCCTCAGAAAAAGTAGTATAAACCCAGAAAAATATCAATAAGCAGGATTATCACAAGAGAAAAATTCAGACTCATGGTCTAAGATAAACTCTGGGCAATGTGCGGAGAAGAGGCGGTAGGTTATTGTCGGTGAAACAGCGTCCATTGGGCCTGTTTCCACAGGGCATCCTTGAGCTCCTGGTTCCTCATGCTGTAGATGAGGGGGTTCACTGCTGGAGGCACCACCGAGTACAGAAATGACACCACCAGGTCCAGAGCTGCGGAGGAGATGGAGGGGGGCTTCAGGTGGGCAAACACTCCAGTGCTGAGAAAGAGGGAGACCACGGCCAGGTGAGGGAGGCACGTGGAAAAGGCTTTGTGCCGTCCGTGCTTTGAGGGCATGCTCAGCACCGCCCTCAGGATCTGCACATAGGACAGCAGAATGAAAACAAAACACACAAATGCTAAACAGGCACTAACCACAATCAGCCCAACTTCCCTGAGGTAAGAGTGTGAGCAGGAGAGCTTGAGGATGTGGGGGATTTCACAGAAGAACTGGTCCACGGCATTGCCCTGGCAGAGGGGTAGTGAGAATGTATTGGCCGTGTGCAGCACAGCATAAGGAAAAACACTGCCCCAGACGGCTGCTGCCATGCGGACACAAGCTCTGCTGCCCAGGAGGGTCCCGTAGTGCAGGGGTTGGCAGATGGCAACGTAGCGGTCATAGGCCATGATGGTTAGGAGAAAATATTCAGCTGAAATAAAAAAGAAAAAGAAAAAGAGCTGGACAGCACATCCTGCATAGGAGATGGCCCTGGTGTTCCAGAGGGAGTTGGCCATGGCTTTGGGGAGAGTGGTGGAGATGGAGCCCAGGTCTATGAGGGAGAGGTTGAGGAGGAAGAAGTACATGGGGGTGTGGAGGCGGTGGTTGCAGGTGATGGCAGTGATGATGAGGCCGTTTCCCAGGAGGGCAGCCAGGTAGATGCCCAGGAAGAGCCCGAAGGTCAAGAGCTTCAGCTCCCGAGTGTCTGAGAATGCCAAGAGGAGGAAGTGGGTAATGGAGCTGCTGTTGGACATTTGCTGCGTCTGGGCAGGGGGACCTGTCCAAGGAGGAAAAGGCAGTGACAAACTGGGAGAGACTTCTCTGAGGAAATCCCAATGCCATTCCTCACAGAAATCCCCCTCCCACAGCTGAATGAGGAATGACCCAGCTCATTCCCAACCCCACAAACTCAATGACACACTCCCTTCAGGTAAAATACTACTTCGTCACCTACTTTCCATGAGGGCACCTCTGGGGCAGGACTCCCCAGAGTCAGAGGCAGAAGAGAAGCTGACCTGCACCCCCTCCCCAACTCCTGAGATGCAGAGTTCAACAGAGGGGTGGGGAAACGAGGAGAAATGCCTCTGTGCTCTGAAAAAAGGAAGCGAGGAGAGGGAGTCAGACAGGCGTGCAGTGAAGCCTTCTCCTCAGTGACAGTGTCTCCAGACAGAGACACTGCAGGGCACTTGCTTTTATGTTGTGCATCACTTGTAGGACACACTCACTTCTCCTGGACTGGAGGTGCAGCTGCCGAGAAGGCATCTCGGGCTCTGGACCCACTGGCTGTGGGGCGGGCGGGAGAGGAGAGCAGAGGCTTGCTGCGGAGAAGTTGTCTGAAGGTCAGGGGATGGCGGGAGGTGCCGGGATCAGGGCAGGGGGTCCCGGGCATGTCTGGCAGCAGCTCCCTCTGTCCCTGCCCGTGTCTGGGCTGCCAGGAGCTGCCCCTGCCTGGAGCTGCTTCTCTGCCCCCCGGGTCTCCTCCCTGCCAGTGCCCCAGAGCCCATCCCACCCGCTGTGTGCTCAGCTCTGCCCTGCAGACCCCTCCTGGCAGCACAGCGCTGCCCGGGGGCATCTCTGGGTGTGCGGGGGCTCAGGAGGGGTTCAGGGAAGAGCTATTGAGAACGGGGGTCTCTGTGCCTTCTCCACAAAGGAGAATTCCATTCCCACCTCCCACTGCCCACCCAGCAGATGAGAGGAGAAATCCCACAGTACAGACTTGTTCCCTTTCAGGGGAAAGGTGCCTCGATGTCCTTTTTCAAAAGGACTCTGTGCAAAAGTCCTGGGGGTGATGTGGATCTGGAGCAGCCCTGACCCACACAGGTCCATCTCAGCAACAGAAGGCATCTGCCTTGCTGGCAGTCACTCCTTCCACCCACTGCTTCTCCCCACAGAAGCTCCATGGGAGCTCCCCGGGCAGGCGCAGAGCTGACCCTGGCAGAGTCCCTGCCCCGGCACACAGCCCCGGGGTGCAGGGACCCTGCTGGCAAGGACAGCCCTGCCCACCCCTGCCTGCACACCCCTATGCACACCTCCACAACCATCCCCGGCAGAAGGCAGCCCTTGGGCCCTGTCCCTCTCACAGGGCAGCAGGGAAGCCCTGCTCTGGAGCACATCCTCCTCCTCTACAGCACTGAAACTGAGAGAGTCCTCCTGACAGAGCCCAGCAGCTCTCAGATGGACCAGCTTGAGGAGATCCCTCCAGGAACTGGAGCTGCATTGCCCGGCACCCCGAGACTTACCACACAGTGGGCGGTGAAGATTTCTGCCCCAGTGAGCTCTCAGCACACCCCACTCCAGATTGCCTTTAAGCTCTCTCTGCCTCGCAGGTCTCCCCTCTCTGCCTGCAGGCAGTGCCCCCAGCCCTGCTCCTGGGCAGAGCTGTCTCTGTGCAGCGCTGCCCGCTTGTCAGGAGCTCCCTCCATCCCCGCAGCCCGGCCCAGCTCAGCAGCAGAGGACCAGCCCACGCTGGCACTCTCTCTGTCCCCTCTGGGCTCCCTGGAGGTGTCCCTGGGGCTCCAGGGGAACCGCTTGTGAAAAAGGCTGATGCAATCTCTCAGGTTCCCTCCCTCAGCTGCGCAGAGACACTTACTTCCAGCTGTGTCATTTCTCCCAGCAGAAGAAGAGCTGGTCATGAGTAACCCCTCTTCTTGTCCCACCAGTAGCACACACGGGGTCTTGGACTCTTGGTACCAGGATTCCTTATGGCAAGTCACCGCTTGCCTGGTGCCACAGCTGGGGGGCTTCAGCCCAAACGTGCAGCAAGGATCTCAGCCAGGGGCACAAAAAGGACAAGCTGGAGCTGTTCCTGTGGCAGACAGAGCTGTGACATGGTGGCAGAGCTCAGTCCAGCTGGTCTTCAAGGACAGCCTCCTCCAAGCTCTGCTATAGTCCAGATCGCAATTCAATCTAACCCCGAAAGGCAATTCAAGGGCACTAGAATGAGTGTTTACTCCTTCAGGAACAGTTTGAAGAGAAACAAAGCCACTGTGTGGCCACTGCTGAGTTTCAGAGAGCGGGTGGAGCTATATCTGAGATTCTCTACATCCTCTTTGCCTCATTCTGCCCCAGCAAGGTCTCCCAGGGCTCTGTGACTCGGGGCAGGAATCTGGAGGAACGCCACCAGCAGTGGATTGTTCCCAAGTCACCTTAACTAAGACAATCCTTACCAGTCTATGGGACAGGAGGGGTGGCAGCTAAGGGAGATGACAGGGTAAGCCAATGTCCCAGCATGTCCAATGACACTCCATAACCATTGAAAGGCCATGGAGGTTGAGGGAGGGAACGCTCTGATGACTGGCAGCATCCAAATATTGCATGGTCTTTTAAAAAAATGGCCAACGGATAAACAGGGGAAGTTGTGCCCCAGAGTGTGTCCGCTCAGAACCCATTTGTGGGTGTCTGAAACCCTGGATTTACCCAGGGCAGCTTGTGTCCCACCATTCTCTGCTTCCTGTGATGGAAGAACAGGATTGCTCAGCGCAGGGAGAGCAGTGCTGGTCTTTTAAGTTGGAAGTCAGCAAAGTTTTCAGCATCTTCCCCCACAATATGCTTGTGCCCGAATTAGGATGTCATGGCTTGCATGGGTGCATAAGTCGATGGGTAACTAACCAGACGGCTGATGGGGCTCAGAGGTGTGTGGTCAATGCGTGGTACTCTGCATTGAGGCATCTAGCTCTAAAGCTCCTGCGAGGGTCTGTCCTGCCACCTGCCCTGTGTATCATGTTTTTAAGGACCTGGAGAAGATTCAAGTGTTCTTTTTCATAGGATTTGTAGACACTACCCTGGCGGGAAGGGCTGCCATGCCAAAGGACATAGACGGGCCGGAGGGATGGGCCAAAAGGAATATCATGATGTCCGATAAAGAGAACTCTGAAGTCCTGCCCTTGAGGTGCACTAACCCCGTGCAATGACAGAGGGCAGGGGCGGTGTGGCTGGGTGGCAGCTTTGCAGGAAAGGCTCTGCTGGTCCTTCAGTTTCATTAGGCAAAACAGGAGCCAGGGGCAAAGAAGGCCAACAGCATCCTTTGCTTCTCTTTCCATTCCCTGAAATCCCGAGTGCTTCTCTTTTATTCTCCTAATACCCTCCCAAAAGAACAGCCCACCTGTGCTGGTTTGAGGTGAAACAGAACCCATTTTCTGTTCAGTAATTTGACTTTGCAGCCAAGCCTCCTCGAACTAACTGAACTCTCTGAAATTTAATGCATATTGTCCGTAAGTTGTTGGCTCTCAGAGTGACAAAACCTGATTATCTATAATTTATGCCAAGGCATGGTATGCAGAGAGGCTCTTGCTTAGACTTTTTGCTATAACAACCAAGGGCAGCTCACTTTGTTATATGCCCCGTTGGAGGGTCGGAAGCCGAAAAGTGTAGAGGGGTCGCACCTTTGGATAGGATCAGAGAGGACAGGTGACCCAAAACTGACTAACTTATCTAAACTGACAAGTCCTTACCTCTTTGGAAAGAGAGGTGAGGGAGAGCATCTGTCGTTTGTCGCAGTGGCCAGGCCGGCCCAAACCATGACAAGGGTGAAGGAACTGCACTGTTGGACTAAAGGCAGTCCTTGCTCCTGCACACAGAATTCCAGCCACAAATAGCTCTGTGCTCATTTAATATTTGGTTGGATGCCTTGAGGAATTGTCCCCGACACACCCTTGGCTGGGCTCAAACAGCATTTTGTCTGGGAAGCTCTCCTAACAAACAGCCTCATCCCAACTTCATTGCGTGGTCTGGAAACGGAGAGGCAAGCCCTGCAGTCAAAGTGGAAGTTTTGTGGGTGATGGTGGTGACTGAAATCACCCACAATGCACCTTTGGTGTGGCTTTCTGGGTGCTCAAAACCAATGGACCTCTGAAGGAAAGTCAATCTGGAATTGGAGCTTACAGAAAACAAATTTAAAACTCCTTTCTGCTGAGTCGCTTGGAGCAGCAAAATTCCTGTTAGTGTTTGCCTGTGTAGAGGCAGTATGGGAAGTGCACAGCATAAAACAGACCATGCAGCTTGAGCTAAAATATATGTTAAGGAGGAAAAGGATGTTACAAACTCAATAAGCAGGTGATTGAACCAGGGCAATGCCCTAGGAGATCCCACTGTCTTAAAGTAGCAGATCCCACTTCTCCAACCTGTCAAGTTTACGTTAGTCATTGCAAAGTGAAAAAGGAAGCCGGTGCCATCGGAACCCTGTGGTGTGCCATGTATGATTCACAGGATCTCCTGAGAGAAATGGATGAGAAGGCAAAGAATTTCAAAAAAAACTATCTTTAAATTGAAGGAGGAGGAACTTCCCAAAATAAAGACAATCATCTTAATCAAAATTTGAGAGGAAGATCTCAGGGTAAACAGACATAGAACCTGGTTACAAATTAAACAGCTGGACTTAGAAGTTGGACAAGCGCACGATTTAGAAAGAGAACTAAAGGTTTTAGAAAATGAGCTACAGAAAGCTAGAACAGCAGCTCAGTTTCCAGCAGAGTAACATATAGCCACGAACAGAAGTCACAACCAATGCAGTGCACTCCCCTCAGTCTCGGAATTCAAGAGTATGTCTAGGACAAGATCCATAGGGTCTACTGGGAAGGCCCAGGTTCCTGTGGGCTGGCACCAGGGATCCTGGAGTGCTTGCCACCACATTCTTGGGGATAACCCACATCTGAAGTGGCCATTGGGAATAGGAGAAACTTGGCCCTATTATTAGAGGACGCATGAGCATGCACGGACCCTCTTCATGTATGGCAAACTCAGGCTGAATAACTCCAGAGTAGAGTCACTTTGTTATAGTCACTTGGAGTGGCTGTGAGAGAGCCCATCGTCTTGACCCAAGGTGGGAAAATGTCATTTTCTAACCAGGGCAATGAAAGGAATTAATGTGAAAAGACCCATCAGGTCAACCTGCATCGTAAGGGAAAGCAAATTTTCCTTTTCTAAAACAGACAGAAGCCCCCCCTTGCAAAACCAACATGGTTGGTCACCACTGCCAATCTGCTGCTTTAACTGCTCCACACCATAGAGTCTGATCTCAGTACTGACTTTATCACAAGAATTATGCATGAGCACTGCAAAGCCTAAACGCAAGATGTACCGCCCTGTCTCTGGCAACCTGTGGGGCAGAGGAGAGGGAAAAGCCAGTAATGGGGTTTGGATGTTGAAGGTGGGGTCCAGCAGAGATGAGGAGTCAAGGGAGTGGATGGGGAGAGATAGGCAAAGGTGAGACAAGTTCTGATTTGATTGTGAGGCCACTACTGTTGTAGGAGCATGACTGGCCTGCAGCTGGCCCCAGCAGTTTGGGGACAAGAGGTTTATCACAAAACCGCTCTTCCCAGCAGAGCCAAGATAGGGGCAGAGGGAAAGGGGAGTGGCAGGCCAGGGGGAGATGGCTGGCATGGTGATGATTCTGAGGGCACTTCCACAGCAGCAGCCTGGTTGGCCCTCAGGAGACATGCTGGCCAGCAGGCATGCTGAGGTCATCCAGCGCATCAGAGACCCCACCCAAGAGGAATTCCGTCCTTGGGGAGGGGAGGGGGTGAGGCAGGTGGAAGAGGCCCACCTGGGTTCTGATCCTGGGGGCACCTCTGTTACAGCAACCTGACAAACCATGGCAGACAGAAGGGCAGGTGGGGCTCATGGCCACCTGGCTCAGGACAAGCCCTGACACTGGCAGAAAATCTTCTCCTTATCTCCAGGTTGAACATCCCCTCTTTCACCCAACACTTGTCTTTCATCCTCTTAATATGCAACAAATTGGAGAGCCTATCTCCGTATTTTTATGACCTCCTCCTAGGTTCTGACAGGCTGCAAGGAGGTCCCCGTAACCCTTCTTTCTGCTCTTGACCTTCCTTGCAACCACTGGCTCAAGGGGAGCTTTGCCTTCCTAGAAACAATGACGTCAATAGGGATAAGTTTCTTCCTTGTAATGTCCTTGCTGTCACCTCCGGGCAGCTGCTTCATGGCCCCTGTCAGAGCCAGCCTCGTCCCTCTACTCACCCAGCCTCCCTGCCCCCCCCCCAAATGCATTATCATCACTGGAGGACTTGTGGTACACAAAGAGGTGTCTAGGGCAATCAAAACCACGCCCAGTGGAGAGAGGGAAACAAGGGTGGGCTCTTTGTGTGCTGTATTATGTTAGTGTAAGATATCTACCCATATAGACACACAGCAAAAACGGATCCTTCCAAGAGCTGGTCTGACACCTTCCATCTATCCAGAACCTGGCCCCGGGATCCCCTCGTCCCCCTGATCCCCCCAGGCACAGACAAGCACACGCTCACACAAATGGCTCTCTGTACCACAGAGTCAAAGAATCATTGAGGCCAGAAGCCAGTCAGCGTCCACCTTCTCTGGACTGCCCCTTCGTGCTTCATTTTAGTCAGGACCTCCTTTCTCACCCATGCCAGGCTCCTGCCAGCTTTGACAGATTTCCTGTATGATGGGGTGGACGGTTCTGGAGCTGCAAGAGTTGATTCTTGACTATCAAAGAGCTCTCTGCCCCCCTCTTCTCCGCAGGGCCGTATCCCATGGGATTCTTCTGATCAGGTCCCTCAGAAGGCCAAAGACTGCTCTCCTGAAGTCCCCCTCTTGGCCTTGTTCCCTTCTTTCAGGAGCCTCAACTCTACCTTCTCACCCCTGACTGTGACATCCCTGTGACATCCCTGACAGTGGGAGATGGGAATTTTTTTTTCTCCACTCTGGAGCAGGCACGGAGACCCCAGTTCTTGTTAGCACTTGTCTGAGCCTCTTCTTAGACCTTGGAACGCAGAGATGTCCCTGGGCAGTGCCCTGCTGCCAGGAGGGATCTGCAGGGCAGAGCTGAGCACACAGCGGGAGGGATGGGGTCAGTGAGCACTGGCAGGGAGGAGATGTTGGGACAGAGAAACAGCTCCCGGCAGGGACAGCTCCAGGCAGCCCAGACGTGGGCAGGGAGTCGGAGGGACCTGCTCCCACAAACACCTTGGGAGAGGGCACTTGGGCACCCTCCCTGCCATCCCCTGCAGTGCAGACACCCACTCTGAAGGAACGCCCTGGTCTCCTCTTCCACCCAGCAGAGCCCAAAGTTACAGTTACTGCAGCGTACATATTATTCTGTTTAACTTTTAATACATGAAAAAGGAAGAGGAAAACACCCACGAGTACCCATTTTAAAGAAAAGATTGTTGTAAGAGTGTCACAGAACGACTGGCAGGAGGGGCGGGGATGGGGGGAACTTAATGTTTAAGGAATGAAAACACGTTACAGGTCTTTCTGTTTCTGAGAAGTCCCATCCCCAAGTCTTTAATCACATTCAAATTTATCAAGACGGCGATTACCAAACTGAAATATCATACTGGGTAATACGAAACCATTATGATCTCTGAGAAACAGGCACCTTTGACTAGATTTAAAAGAATTTAAGACTTCTCTAAGAACATTGCTTACATATAGTCACCATAAATGTTCTACCGTAAAACTTCAGTACTGCCCTGATATGGTTAACTCGTAGTACCAGGGAAAAAATTACAGTTAGAAATGAATGATGAAATGGTGCTCAGTAGCACCTGAATGACAATTTCTTTGGTGTAGAAAAGAAGTCACATTAAAAAGAGATTCCAAATTGTCATTTAGATAGGGAGACAACTCCTGTGCAAGATGGCTTTCAAGGGCCTGCGTAGATTATACCTCACAGATACACTCTTGATCCAAAAGGTTGCTGGTGAGCAGTTTCTGCAACTGCCGCAAAACCAGTTCTCCAATGCAGTGGAGTAAAACAAGTTGAAGACAACATTAAGTCGCCCAAACCACTTTTTCCTCAAATTGCCCTTCCGTTCTGTTTCTGTCCCTTTCAGCGCTCTCCACCAGCTTTCAAAGACATCTGGCAAGTTTGTTCTTATAAGATATCCTCCCACATTTCCTCATCGTTTTACCTGGCTGAGCCCAGCGCGGCCTCTGCTCCCTCTCTGGCACGCAGTGCTGCCAGGCCTGACCGGTCACTATGGCCACGGGGACATGGCACGCCGCCCCCGCCCAGCCACGCCTCACGTGCATTGTGACAAAAGGCCTGTCACCACCCAAGGCCGCTGCTGTCCCTGGTGTCCTGTGACCTGTCTCAAATGGGTCTCCTGTCCCCCCAAGTCTCTGGGGTCCCTCCTGTCTCCCCTGGGGCCTTCATCACCCGGAGTCACCTCCCGGCAGCCCCTGGGCCAGTGCTGGCTCTCCCCACAGCCCTGTGCCCATCCTGCCACCCCCTATGCCTCTCACCGCCTGCTGGCCCTCCTGTCACCCCCTGGGCTGTCACCTCCCGGGCTGTCACCCCCGCTGTCCTCTCCTCTCTGCAGCCAGCCGGGGCAGATGCAGCGGGCTTTGCCCTGGGGCACCCGACTGCCCACGCTGCAGGGCCAGCCAAGGCAGGGGACATCTCGGAACTCTGAGAGCACCTTGGGGCAGGGACGGAGAGTTCAGCCAAAGAGGCCAACGACCACCTCTGTTTATTTCCATAAACCAATGCACTTCCCAACCGCGGCACACACACAGTTGCTGCTTGAACTCTGCGGAGGAGGACGAAGGAGTCAGGAATGAACCGTCAGCATCAGGATGTGCCCCAGGAGACCATTTCTTGCTCTCTCAATCACCACAGCTGCTGCTGACACAGCCCTAGCGCATGGAATCCTGCCTTGAATGACGAGGTCTAGCTCTGCTGGTTGATATGCTGAAGCTTGCAGACGTTTCTGGGAACACTGCTGATTTCTCAGCCTTCCTTCCTAGGAAAGATGCTGCAGCCCCTTAAATCAGCTTTGTGGCCCTTTGCTGGAAGTCCTTTAGGAGGTCAAGAGCTTCCTTGCACTGGGGAGCCGAGCACTGGACACAGCACTGCGGATGTGACCTCACCAGTGCTGAGGAGAAGAGATAGGTCACATCCCTCCAGCTGAAGACAATGCTTTTCCTAACACAGCCCAGGAACCTCTTGGCCTTTGCTGCAGCGGTGCATTTTTTTGGATGCTTGTGCAATGCCTCACACAACTGTGGCCTGGGTACTCATAGACAACACATATCTCATCATTTCCATAGTGTCAGTGTCAGTGTGTGTGCCTTCGGAAACCATGCACGTGCTAACAAGCAATGGGATTTGGGTGAGTGACGTGTTTGTACAGTGAATATGAACTACAAATTCATAGAATCATAGAATCATAGAATCATAGAATTGTCTAGGTTGGAAGAGACCCTTGGGATCATCGAGTCCAACCATCTACCCTACTCTACAAAGTTCTCCCCTACACCATATCCCCCAACACCATATCTAAACATCCCTTAAACACACCCAGGGATGGTGACTCAACCACCTCCCTGGGCAGTCTATTCCAATGCCCGACCTTGCGACCTTCATACCCTTGTGAAGGCAGGATTTCAAAAGTTTCAAGCGAAGTCCTTACTGTCGAAAATGCTGAGTTTATTTTTTTCTAAACTAAGAAAAAGCTAGACTTTCTTTTTTTTTAAATACATCCCCTGTGTCCCCCCTTCCACTCTTCCTCGCCCAGCAAGACTGCAACCTGCTGCCTCCTGTTCTGCGGGTCGTGAGCCATCCATTGCAGAATGGCCTTGAACATGGCCCCTTCTTTCCCACTGAGATCCTCCTTCTGCAGGACGCGCTGGAGCTCGTTGACGGAGAGCTCCAGAAACTCTCTCGATACCCTGGTCACCCTTTCCAAGTGATGGGGGATGAACGCGTGGGCTGCTTCTCGCAGGTCAGGACAGTAGTAATACTCGGTGAATCTCCAGAGGCCGACGCAGTTCTCCAAGCACAGCTGGGACTTTAAGAACTCGCAGCACAGTCTGACGATGCCCATGACGTTGAACTGGTCGGCCGCTATCAGCAAACGTTCAACGTTGTCGGCCGTGACCGGTACTGTGCCGGTGTAGGCGTACTTGGTAATGAGCCGCATCATTTCAGGTGAAGTGCCGGGGATTTTATAGACGACCTTCCCGGCATTGCTCCAGCGGGTGGAAAAAAAAGCCCTGAAAAAAGAAAAGCAGCGCTGGGGGAAAAGCATCTTTGCTGCGTTAAACCCAGACCCCGTATCCCCTGTGCCTCCTTCCCAGGGCACCAATTTGGGCACGCGCTGTAGCCATGCTGGGAGGCCGTGGGGTTTATTAATTCATGTGTTACGAGCCGGTTGTTTTAACAAGGAGTCACCGCCTCTGTTTTAGTTGTTGCTGAATGATGCTTATACTAAGTCACGGACTTTTTCAACTTCCTGTAGAAGGTGGGGGGGCACAGACAAGACAAGCTGGCCAAAGGTATATTCCATCCCATAGATGTCATGCTCAGTATATAAATGGGATTCAGCCTAGGGTCAGGGATCCATCATCGCTTCTCTGGACAGGCGGGGCAATTGATCATTGGGTGGTGACAGCAATTTGTGTTGCATCACTTTATCATCATCATCATCATCATCATCATCATCATCATCATCATCATCATCTTTTCTGTTATTATTCTATTAAACAATATTTATCTCAGCCCATGTCTTTTTTTCCTTTTTCTTCCTTTTCTCCCTATTCTACCTGGGACATCCCATTTTATTTAAGAGCTGTTATTTGTCAGGCCACATGTGGCACGGAGTTGTGCAAGGTTCAGACACAGTAGGATCAAGATTCAAGACAAGTAGTATAAACCCAAAAAATACAAATAAGCGGGATTATCACAAGATAAAAAAGCCGGCTCGTGGCCTAAAATAAACTCTGGGCAACGTGCGGAGAAGGGGCGGCAGGTTATTGTCGGTGAAACAGTGTCCATTGGGCCAATTTCCATAGGGCATCCTTGAGCTCCTGGTTCCTCATGCTGTAGATGAGGGGGTTCACTGCTGGAGGCACCACCGAGTACAACACTGCCACCACCAGGTCCAGAGGTGGGGAGGAGATGGAGGGGGGCTTCAGGTGTGCAAACACGGCAGTGCTGACAAACAGGGAGACCACGGCCAGGTGAGGGAGGCATGTGGAAAAGGCTTTGTGACGTCCCCGCTGTGAGGGGATCCTCAGCACAGCCCTCAAGATCTGCACATAGGACACCACAATGAAAACAAAACACCCAAATACTAAACAGACACTAACTACAATAAGCCCAACTTCCCTGAGGTAGGAGTGTGAGCAGGAGAGCTTGAGGATGTGGGGGATTTCACAGAAGAACTGGTCCACGGCATTGCCCTGGCAGAGGGGCAGTGAAAATGTATTGGCCGTGTGCAGGAGAGAATTGAGGAACCCACTGCCCCAGGCAGCTGCTGCCATGCGGACACAAGCTGTGCTGCCCAGGAGGGTCCCGTAGTGCAGAGGTTGGCAGATGGCAACATAGCGGTCATAGGCCATGACTGTGAGGAGAGAACACTCTGTTGACATAAAAAAGAGTACAAAAAAGAGCTGGACAGCACAGCCAAAGTAAGAGATATCCAGGGTGTTCCAGAGGGAATTGGCCATGGCTTTGGGGAGAGTGGTGGAGATGCAGCCCAGGTCTATGAGGGAGAGGTTGAGGAGGAAGACGTACATGGGGGTGTGGAGGTGGTTGTTGCAGGTCATGGCAGTGATGATGAGGCTGTTTCCCAGGAGGGCAGCCAGGTAGATGCCCAGGAAGAGCCCGAAGGTCAAGAGCTGCAGCTCCCGTGTGTCTGCAAACTCCATGAGGAGGAAGTAGGTGATGGAGCTGCTGTTGGACATTTGCTGCCTCTGGGCAGGGGCACCTGTCCAAGGAGGGAAACAGAGTAAGTCAATGCAGACTTCTGTAAGAAAAATGAAAGCCATTTCCCGTAGGCTCTGTCTCTGTTGCATACACTCCCTTTTCATTTTCCAGGAGACCTTCCTCACGTCCATGGCTGGAGCTCTATTTGGCGTTGGCTGCCTGTGCCGTGAGGAGCAGGGCGCTGCCCAGTGGCTGCCGAGGAGTCAGCCCTGCTCTGCAGCAGGGAGTTCATAGGGAGGGTGGTGGCAGGAGCCAGTCCTGGTGTTCTGCTTTGGCTGAGGAACCCACACCTAATGCAGATGGGCTTTTCAACATCTCAGCACTTCTGCTGCCCTCCAGGGGAACAGAGTGAGTGCTGTGAGGCATGAGGATTGCCTGGGGCAGAGAGCAGAGTCAAGGGAAATGGTTTGTCCCTCCATCTTGCACCGTCATGAGATGGAGGGGGATTACCCTCTTGTATTATGCAATCAGACACTGCTGAGAGCAGAAGGATCCATCTCAGACTATGAAATGTCTCACCCTTTCTCAAGGTCTCAGCAGCCCACCTCTAGCCAAGGACACCCACAGCTCATTTCACCCACCCAACAGCATTTCCTCAGTCACAGAGTCTCTGTTTCTCTGTGGGGCTTTCCGATAACACAAAGGTGCTATGGGACAGGTTGGCATCCTGGAGGGCAGCTCACAGCTTCCATGGACACCCAAAGGACTTACCCAATTTATGGGATCTCAGTGAGAGAAAATGGACTCCTTCCCCACCCACACAACCTGCATTGCCCACAGCCCCACAGGTCAGAGGAAAGCGGGGACACTGGTTCCCATGGACACACTGGCAGGAGTGGATGAACAATATCAGTGTGGGACTCTGCAGCTGAAATTCCCATCCCAGGGAGGCTGACAGCAATAAAAAGATAACTTTAAAGGAGACATGTGGAGAAACCCGGAGAAATTTCGTGAGGGTCTGACTGGGAGAGGCACAGGGAGAGGCAGCCGGGCACTCAGGTCAGCATTACCCTCACCCTGCTGGGCCCGCCACCGCCCAGACACTGATCATGCAGGGCAGGTGCCCTCAGCCCCACCGCTGGGCAGCAGCAATGGGGCACGTGGCAGGAGGGATGCCCCTCGCCTCTCCTGCTGCTCTGCCGGGCACAGAGCCGACTCCCACCCCAGAGCCCATGGCCGTGAGGGCTGAGGGCTGTGATGGGTGGCTCAGGGAAGGCATCTGCACTGCAGGGGTAGCTGGAGGTGCCCCATCTCCCCTGCAGCAGGGCTTCCAGGAGCAGCTCCCTCCTTCCCTGCCCATCTCCACTGCCTGGAGCTCTCCCTGCCAGCAGCTCTTTCCCTGCCCCCACGTCTCTTCCCTGCCAGTGCTCGCAGACCCCATGGCAGCCCCCGTGTGCCCAGCTCTGCCCTGCAGCCTCTGCGTGTGTGCAGGGGCTAAAGGGCAGGTGCCACAGACCCTGGTAAGACTGGAAAGGGGATGCTGGTGCTGTCTGTAGCCCCCAGAGCTGGAAACCGAAGACACAGACTCAGGAAAGCTCCTTATCTCTACATGAACCCTCCTTTGATCTTTCATTTGAAAGTCCTCTTGGACATGTGCCACTGCCCACCCAGCCAACCAAGAGAAGAAACAGCAAAAGAAATTTACCTTCATATTAAGGGAACTCCATCTTGAAAAGTCTCTGTGTTTCTCTGTGGGGCTTTTCGATAACACAAAGGTGCTATGGGACAGGTTGGCATCCTGGAGGGCAACTTACAGCTTCCATGAACACCCAAAGGACATACCCGATTTTGGGGATCTCAGTGAGAGATTTAGCAGGGGCTAAAGAGCAGGTACCACAGACCCCGGTGAGACTGGAACAGGGATGCTGGTGCTGTCTGTAGCCCCCAGAGCTGGAAACCAAAGACACAGACTCAGCAAAGCTCCTTATCTCTACAGGGATCCCTCCTTTGATCTTTCATTTGAAAGTCCTCTTGGTCATGTGCCAATGCCCACCCAGCCAACCAAGAGAAGAAACAGGAAAAGAAATTTACCTTCACATTAAGGGAACTCATTAAGGGAACATCTTGAAAAGTCCCTCCAGGAATGACCAGAGGTGATCTGGAGGTGTAAAGAGCCCTGACCCACACAGCGCCCTCTTCAAAGCAGAAGGACATTGCCCAGCCAGGGGTCACTCCTTCCACCCACAGCTTCTCCCCACAGAAGCTACGTGGGAGCTCTCTGGGCAGGCGGAGAGCTGACCCTGGCAGGCGGCAGAGTCCCTGCTCTGGCACACAGCCCCCAGGGTGCAGGGACCCTGCTGGCAAGGACAGCCCTGCCCACCCCTGCCTGCACACCCACCTTCACAGCCCTTCGACCGTTCCTGGGAGAAGGCAGCCGTCATGCCCTGTGCCTCTGATGGTGAAGCAGGGAAGCCTCAATCTAGAGAATGTCCTCTTCTTCCACAGCAGAGAAGTTCTGAGCATCCTCCTGAAAGATCCCACGGGCTGTGGGAGGTGCCAGCTGTTGGAGATCTCTCCGACTACTGCAGCTGCTCTGCTTTGGGAAGAGCTCTCCCCCGACTCGCCATCAGCATCCTCCCTCTCCAGACTGCCTTCAACCTCTCTCTGCCTCCCTGCTCTGCCCTCGCTGCCTGCAGGCAGTGCCCTCAGCCCTGCTGCGCTGTGCAGAGGAGCTGCTCCTGGGCAGAGCTGTCTCTCTGCAGCGCTGCCCGCTTGCCAGGACCTCCCTCCGGCCCAGCAGCCCGGCCCAGCTCAGCAGCAGAGGACCAGCTGTGGCTTTCTCTGCCTCCTCCCCACACTGCCCCAATCCCTCGAGGTGTCCCTGCGCCTCCAGGGCTGACAGCTCCTCCAAGGCAGCGGGGTCTCTCCTGGGGAGCAGAGTTTGAAGCACAATGAAGTCATCACTGACTGTCTCTTTCTGAACCCTGGACGGACTGATTCCTGTGGTGGGAATTGCTCTGCCAGATTGTGCGGACCTACAGGAGGTTTCTGTGTTCCCCTCTGGAAACCCCCATTCCTGCCCCATTGCCAGGCAGGGCACGGAGGCAGTGACGGGCTGGGGATCATTCCCACCGGTGCAGGGCAGGGATTGAGCCAAGTCAATGAGGCATCTCAGCTCTCAGCAGTGTTCCTGAGGCCGGAGGGACATTCAGCTTCTCCAGTGCACCGCACAGACCCACCAGAGGGAGGATTCCTCTTGCCTCAGCTCAGCTGCCCTAAATCAGAGTGAGCTCCTTCTCTGAGCTGCCCTGTGAGTAATGGAGACAGAGGCCAGGAGGGAGCTTTTCCGATGCAAACACCGGGTGACATTTGAGGTGCCAGAGGTGGTTCAGGACACGTGCAGGGAACTGCAAGCTCTAATGGAGCAATTGTGAGAGACAGGGCAGCATCCCTGGGCACTGGTGGGGAATCCCTTTGGCCAACAGAAAACATAGAAGATCACAGAATCACAGGATCACAGAATCACAGAATGGTAGGTGTTGGAAGGAACCCTTGGAGATTGTCTAGTGCAACCCCCCTGCCAAAGTAGGGTCACCTACAGCAGGTTGGACAGGAATGCAGCCGGGAGGCTTTTGAATATCTCCACGGAAGGAGACTCCACAGCCTCTCTGGACAGCCTGGTCCAGTGCTTTGGTGCCCTCAAAGTAAAGACATTTTTCCTTGTGTTCAGATGGAATTTCCTGTGTTCCAGTTTGTGCCCGTTTCTCCTTGTGCTGTCACTGGGCAGCACAGAAAAGAGTCTGGCCCAATCCTCTTGACACCCTCTCTTTAGATATTGATAAGCATTGAGGAGATCCCCTCTCAGCCTTCTCTTCTCCATGCTCAACAGACGCAGCTCTCTCAGCTGTTTCTCATAAGAGAGGTGCTCCAGTCCCCTGAACATCTTTGTAGCCCTCTACTGGACTCTTTCCAGTAGTTCCCTGTGTTTCTTTCACTGGACACAGTACTCCAGATGTGGCTTCACCAGGGCAGAGCAGAGGGGAAGGATGGCCTCCCTCCATCTGCTGGCCACGCTCTTTTGTAATGCACCCCAGGAGACCATAGGCCTTCTTGGCCACCAGGGCTGGCTTATGGTCAACTTATTGTCCACCAGGACTCCCAGGTCTCTCTCGGCAAAGCTGCTTTACAGCAGGTGAACCCCCAACCTTTACTGGTGCATGGCATTTTTCATCCCAGGGTGCAGGACTCTACATTTGCCCTTGTTGAATTTCATTATGTCCCTCTCCACCCAACTCTCCAGCCTTTCCAGGTCTCGCTGAGCAGCCTGCCGTTTCCTGGGTCCTCCTTCTTGCCCTTTTTGAAGACTAGCGTGACTTTGGCTTTCCTCCAGTCCTCAGGCACTTCTCCTGTCCCCTGTGACCTTTCAAAGATCATAGAATCATAGAATGGTTTAGGTTTGAAAGGACCTTAAAGATTATCAAGTTCCATCCCCCCTGCCATAGCAGGGACATTTCTCACTAGAACAGGTTGCCCAAGGCCACGTCCAGCCTAGCCTTCAACACCTCCAGGGATGGGGCCTCAACAACCTCTCTGGGCAACGTGTTCAAGTGCCTTACCACCCTTACAGTGAAAATCTTCTTCCTAATGTTCAATCTGAACTTGCCCTCTTCCAGTTTAAAGCCAAGATGATGGAGAGCACCTTTGCAATAATATCTGCCAGGTCCCTCAACATTCCCGGGTGCGTCCCTTCAGGGCCCATGGATTTGTGGGTGTCAAGTTTGCCTAAATGATCTCTAACCCTATCCACCTTGACCAAGGGAAAATCTTCCCTTTTCCAGGCTTTTTCTCTTCCTCCAGGGTCTTGGATTGCTGAGGGCCGGCTTCAGCCTTCCTCGCTCCATCCCTACATACTCTCGCAATTTTTATATACTCCTCCCAAGTGGCCAGTCCCTTTTTCCACTTTCCGTAAACTTCCCTCTTGCACCTGAGTTTTTTCCAGAAGGTCCTTGCAGATTTCCTGCCTCCTCTTCCCGATTGCTTATTCCTAGGAATGCACTGATCTTGAGCTTGGAGGAAGTGGACCTTTTCTATTAACCAACTCTCCTGCACCCCCCTTCCTGCCAAAGCCTTTGCCCATGGGATTCCTCCAAGTATGTCTTTGAGGTGTCCAAAGGCAGCTCTCCTTAAGTCCAGTTCTACTTTTTGCCCTGCTTCTTCCACACAGGATTCGGAACTCCACCATCTCATGGTCACTGCAGCCAAGGCTACCCCCAGCCTTCACATCCCCAACTAGTCCTCCTTTATTTGTCAGTAATATGTCCAGCAGCGCACCTCTCCTCGTTGGTTTCCCCACCAACTGTGTCAAAAAGTTCTCATCAATGCTCTGCAGAAACCTCCGGGACTGTGTGTGACTGGCTGTGTTGTTTCTCCAGCAAATACCAGAATGACTGAGGTCCCCCATGAGAACCAGGGCCTGTGACCATGAGGCTATTTCCAGCTGTCTGTAGAAGGCCTCATCAATTCAGGCATTTCAGAGAGGTCATCAAGCATGCAGGTTTCCCTGGAGGAGAGCGAGAGGATCCATCACAGTCGTACGCACCGTGGAGGTGGTTGGCTTTCTGGATATCACCTTGGGAGTCCACCTAGGAATATTTGTCACTGCTCTGGTTGGCCGGGCTTATTCCCCAGTAAGCTGTGATGGCATGAGCATTGTCCCCTTCACCCCAGCCCCAAGTCTTTTGGATTCAAGCCCGCCTCACCAAGCTGGCCAGCCTGCTGCCAAAGATGTAGTCTATGTAGTCTAAATCGACCCTCTTTTGCCTTAAAACATCTACGCATAGCCCTGTCGCAGCAGGCACTGCCCAAAGGGCAATGAGGCCACGCTTGGTTTGTCAGCAGGCAGTGCTCGGAGCCAGGCGCTGCTGCCTGCCACAGGGCCTGCACACCCTCATCCCACAGGCAGAGCATTCAGCGGGGTCTCTCGGGGGTGTCCCATCCCAGCTTCTGCCTCCCCTCCTGCTTGGAACCCCCCAGGCTGCCCCTCCTTCCCCCTGAGAGGCCACCATGCCCAGCACCCGGAACCAGCGACTCTGTGACATCAGCCCCGGGAACAAGGGCACCGCAGGCACTGTGAGGACTGTGGGCAATACGTCGGCTGCTGCACTGGTGGTGACGACCCCTCGGCTCTTCCAGCTGCAACGTGCCGCCGCTGGCAGTGATGAATGTGCTCCCTGTTGTCGTCCTGATGGCCCTGTGCTGGGCCATGAACAGCACATGGGACAGCAGTGGGTAAACGGCCTGAGGTTCTGAGAGGGAGCTTGGGCAACACTTATGGGCTTCACTGGAGGGTGCCTGCTTGTCCCCTGTGGCCACTCCACAGCTTCCAAAACCCCACATGGGAGCCTGAGACCCTTGCCAGCACCCAGGATGCTGGCCCATCTCACCAGTGGGGCTCAAGCAGAAACAGAGGCAGGCGTACGCACACCCCACAGGGTTCCCTGGCCCTGCTGTCCATGCAACACCTTGTGGGGAGGGGAGATGGCTGACCTTCAACCTGAACCACAGCAAGTCATTGAGCAGGACAGTCATGAGCTTCTAGTGACAGAGGGACCTGCAGGCTCCAGCCCATGGCTTCCGACTATGAAACAGCACATGTGGTGGGTGGCACAGATGTCCAGCCAGGCATCTGGCCCTGGACCATCAGCATCCAGCCTGGAGAAGAGAAAGCTCTTTGGGAGACCTTATAGCAGCCTTTCAGTATCTGAAGGGGGGCAACAGGAAAGCTGGGGAGGTACTTTTTACAAGGGCAAGTAGGGACGGGACAAGGGGATTGCTTTCAAACTGGAAGAGGGGAGATTTAGAATAGATATTTGGAAAAAAATATCACTGTGAGGGTGGTGAGACACTGACGCAGGTTGCCCAGGGAAGCTGTGGCTGCCCCATCCCTGGAGGTGTTCAAGGCCTGGTTTGACAGGGCTTGGAGAAACCTGGTCTAGTGGGATGTGTCCCTGCCCAGGGCAGGGGGGCTGGGACTTGGTGATCTTTAATTTCCTTGCCAATCTAAACTATTCTATGAGTCTATGATTCTACAATTCTACTCACACCGCTCAAGCTGCACCATCTATTTGATGCTGTGCACTTCCCATACTGCCTCTACAGGGGCAAACACTCACAGAATTTTGCTGCTTCAACCAGATTAAACATTTTCATGGTGTTTTCCGTATGCTCCAAATCCAGATTTACTGCACTTCAGTGTTCCATTGGTTCAGAGTGTCCAGAGACCCAGACCAAAAGCTGCATGATGTGTCATTGCAGTCACCACCATCACCCACGAACCTTCCACTTCAACTGCAGCGCGTGGCCCTAAGTTTACAGACCACGGAATGAAGTTGATATGAGGCAGTTCCTCCAGACAGCTTCCCAGAGAAAACACTGTTTGAGTCCAGCCAAGGGAGTGTCAGGGACAATTCCCTGAGTCAGCCAACCAAATATTAAATGAACACAAGTTATTTGTTGACGGAATTCCATGTGCAGGATCAAGGACTGCCTTCAGTCCAACAGTACAGTTCCCTTATTCTTACTGTGGTTTGGAGCACGCTGGCCATTGCAGCAAACAATAGACGCTCTCCCCTACCTCTCTCTCCATGGACAGGAAGAAGAGAAAAATACTTATGAACTTAGAAGAAAGTCTGGTACTTTAACACAATATTAATAACAAAATAAAAAAGAAATAATGACATACATACTGAACTGGATCAAACTCCCAGGATGATAATCACGTCACCAGCAGGCCTGGGGAAAGTCCCCAGCTCAACTCTGGGATGGATGAGAACTGCATTCAGGAATGCACAGATAGCAATCAAAGACAGACAAACAGCCAGAAACCTCCCAAGACAACAGCCATTGAAGGAAAAAACCTGACCCTTTGATCCCTCAGCTTTTATACTGAGCATGAAACAGATGGGATGAATTACCCTGATGGTCAGTTTGGGGTCACCTGTCCTGGCCCCTCCTCCAGACAGGTGCGACTCCTCTATGCTCTTCTGTTTCTGACCTTCCAATGGGGCAAAGAAACAAGTCAGCTGGCCTTGGGTGTTATACCAATAAGTAGGAGAAAGAGAATTCTGCATACCATTCCTCGGCATACATTACAACTAATCAGGTTTTATCGGTCTGAACAGTGTCACCACAATATGCTGTTAATTTCAGAGAGTTCAGTTAGTTCAAAGTGGCTCAGCTGCAAAGTAAAGTTGCTGAACAGAAGAGGGGTTCTGTTTCACGTCAAACCAGCACAGGTGGGCTGTTCTTTTGGGAGGGTATAAGGAGAATAAAAGAGAAGCACTTGTGATTTCAGGGAATGATAAAAGAAGCAAAGGATGCTGTTGGCTGTCTTTACTGATGGCTCCTGTTGTACCAAATGAAACCCAAAGACCACCAGAGCCTTTCCTGTGGAGCTGCTACCCAGCCGCACAGCCCCTGCCCTCTGCCATTGACAGCGATGGAGTCACTGCGAAGGTGCAGTAGAAGAAATGAAACAGTTTGTGGTGCTGCAATGGATGGGCACATAGTTCTCAGTACAGACAGGATGGAAGGCTCAGGGGTGGGGTTCCCTCTTGTGGCTCCATCTCTGGAGAGAGAGGAGCATTAGGAGGGCTTTGGAAGAAGCTGCACAGGTTATGGGGAACTCATTGGCAAAAGCTCAGAAAAACATGGCTTTGTGTTTGAAGAATTAGTGAAGACAGAGAGTCATGAGTAAAGCTTGGGCCAGCACGGGGTGGGAGTGAGGTGGGGAAGCAGGGGTGGTGGTTGAAATCTGTAGAGAAACAGGCACAGGCAGAGGAAAGTGTAGGACAGCCTGTGGTCAGGATGCACGACATCCCCCCCACCCCGCCCCAGCAGAACTGAAATCCTTGTCCTTTCCACAATGGCTGTGGACTCTTCCACTGGAACCCCTGAGAGAACTCCAGTTCCTCACAGACACACTGCTTCGCTGCCTCCTCACCCACCCTCCAGACAGCCCGAGACGTTTCCTACACACACTCCCTCATCTCACCGCTCCAAGGAAGAGCCCTGAGCATCCCTTGAAGGAAGAAGTCCCCATTGCCAGGGTGTGGGGGTCAGCGCTTGAATATCCTGCTTGATGAGACACGGCAAGGGCTTTCACAGACACTTTCACATTTCATTTCCAACTGGAAGCAGTGCCTCTGGCTTTCTGCTTCAGGGACAGTCAGGGATGGCCCTCAGTGGGGACCGCTGACGCCCTCAGAACCTTGGAGGCTGACTTGCACTGCTCTAGAGACCACTTCAATCCACCCTCAGTACCTGCAGTTCAGGAACTGGGCACCAGAGGGCTCATTAACATGCAAAATGCCATAACGAGCAATGGCTCTGGGCATAATTTTCTTATTATACAATTCTGCTGTGGTTAATTAGAGAGATTTCAGAAGTGAAAAGGTTTCAATAGTAAATAATGAGAAGAAAGGATTTATTTTTCTTACTTTTTTTTTATTTGTCTGCTTAATTTCTCTGTCTATTGATATCAGCAATTTCAAATGACACTGAAACTGGACCTCTCCAAACAGAGTCTGACTGAGTAGGGCAGTCAAGACCCTGTATGTCAGACACTCTGTGGGCAGCCTTTGTCCTCACCTCCAACCCCGCCTTTCTCTCATCAGCCACCTGGGACTTACAGCACCTTTCCTCAAATCTGAGCTTTCTCTGCTACACTCTGGAGTTGCAGGTTTCAGCCCTTTGGCACCAGTTTCCACCTGTTTCACTTGGGGAATGAACTGCACCCAGACACAGAATTTTCTTTGCAACCCAAAAACAAGCCCAAAGGAAGGCATGGTTGAATAGAAAAATACAATATACAAAATGCAAAATACACTCCTCTGCTGTACATTAAGTCCACCTTACCTCCGCTGAAGTCCACTCTCCACAGTGGATAGCCTTAGACCAAAGGAAAACACATTTTTGTGCCAAACTGGGATCCCACGAACACCAAAGCACTCCCTGCCCTGGACTCGGTTCACATGGGCTCACAGCGAGTCACACGCTAAGGTCACGAGCTCCCTCCATTCACAGAGGGAAGCAAAGAGACAAAGTGAACGGCATGCTCTTTTGAAGGGGTCTGGGTTACGGGAACATCTCCAAGCAGACTCTGCAACATCCGCACCCACTCCTTGCCCATCCTCCTCCAGCGATGGACAGCTTGGGTGCAATTGTCCAGGCTTCCTTTTCTCCCGGAGGGAGAGAAATCAGTTGTCTCAGCTGAGATGCTTTGGCCTACCTTGACTGTCCACCAGCTCCAGCTCCACAACTACCACTTGTAAAAAGTCCCTCTCCAGCTTTCCTTTAGGCCCCCTTCAGCTACTCGGTCTGCTATAAGGTCTCCCGGAGTCTTCTCTTCTCCAGGCTCAACAACCCCAACTCTCTCAGCCTGTCCTCACAGCAGAGGTGCTCCACCCCTCTGATCACCTTTGTGGCCTCCTCTTTTCCCACTCCAACAGATCCATGTCCTCCTTATGCTGGGGCCCAGCAGCTGGATGAAGCACTGCGGGGTCTCCCCAGAGTGAGTAGAGGGGCAGAACCACCTCCCTCGCCCTGCTCGCCATGCTACTGGTGATGCAGCCCAGGATGCGGTTGACATTTTTGGGCTGCCAGCACACATTGCAAGCTCATCTTGAATTTCTCATCCACCAGCACCTCCAAGTCCTTTTTCTCAGGGCTGCTCTCAAGCCATTCTTCACCCAGCCTGGATTTGTTCACAGGATTGCCCTGACCCACATGCAGGACCTTGCCCTTGGCATAATAGAACTTCACGAGGTTTGCACAGGCCCACCTCTCAAGCCTGTCCGGGTCCCTCTGGATGGCATTCCTCCCCTCCAGAATGTCGACCGCTCCACACAGCTTGGTGCCATTGGCAAACTTGCTGAGGGTGCACTCCATCCCAACATCCATGTCACCAACAATGATGTTAAACAGCACCAGACCCAATACGGACCTCTGAGGAACGCCACTCGTCACTGCCCACCATTTGGACAGGGAGACCTTGACCACAACTCTAATTTTCTTTCCAGTGGCTGCTGTGTTTCAGATTTGGTAGGAAAAGAATGTCAGTAATGCATATTGTTTTAGTTGTTGCTAGGTGTTGTTCATATTTTTCAAGGACTTTTTTTTAAGCTTTCTGTAGAAGCTCAAAGGGGCCGAGAGAGAATGATGGAATGGGCAATGAAATATTCCATTCCACAGAAGTCATGCTCAGTATTTGGATGGGTTTAACCAGGGGGCGGGTACGTGCAAACGCTGCTCGGGAAGGCACCAATTCACTGAGTGGTGACAGTGACTTGTATTGTCATTAGTAGCAGTAGTAATATTGTTGTTGCTGTTGTTGTTGTTTTCCTTTTCTGTTATTGTTCTATTAAGCTCTCTTTACCTCAACGCATGACTTTGGGTGTTTTTTTTTTGTTTGCTTATTTGTTTTATTTCCCTTTCCACTCTTTTTCACCCTCTTCTCCCTTTCCTCCTGGGGGAAGGGGGAGAACTGCACCGGTGGGTGCATGGTCCTAGCTGCTGGCTGGGGTTAAACCACGACACCTGTGCTGAGGGCTCCAGAGCTGGAGGCAGCACTCCATGTGGGGTCCCATGAGAGCAGAATAGAGGGGCAGAACCACCTCCCTTTCCCTGCTGGCCATGCTTCTTTTGATGGAACCGAAGACACGGCTGGATTTCTGGGCTGTGAGTGCACATTGTCAGCTCATGTCCAGCTTTTCATTGCCCCATACCCCCGGGTCCTCCTCAGCGGGGCTGCTCTCAATCCCTTCATCCCCCCGACCTATACTGATATGGGAGGTTGCCCCAACCCGTGTGCAGGACCCCGCACTTGGCCTTGTTGAACTTCATGAGGTTCAAATGGGCCCACTTCTCCATCTTGTCCAGGTCCCTCTGGATGCCATCCCATCCCTCAGGCAAGTCAACAGCACCACTCAACTTGGTGTCTCCATCTTGGGTGATTTCTCACTTTGTGGGGCTCCATTCCGTGCCTACCCCAGGCAAATGCTGCTTGTGGAGAGCCCAGGGGATCTCCAGGAAACTCCATTTCCCCCTTGAGAATAAAGTTGTCTGTCACGGCTTGTATGTGACAACCTTGGCTATGTCACTCAGTGACCAGCCATTGCTTCCACTGTCACTACATGCTGACGAGTGAGTCCTAAATCCAATCCTCGAGCTCTAAAAGAACCCAAAAGCAACAGTCCTTTTGGGGATGCCATTGCTCAAGCCTTCTCCTGAGACCAGCTTTAGAAGTAAGGACCAGTGTTTCTGCATAGCACAAAGTAGATCCCATTTTGTTATAGGGATGCTGTGAGAGTTTCAGTCCTGACCTGGTGTTAGACACTGTTATAGAGGCACCAGTGGAGAGATAGTGGGTTAATGCCTCTTTTGAAGTGGAAGGCATCGAAACCTTTCTGCAGGAAAAATCTAAAAAAAAAACTAAGAATGAAAGTAAGAATGAAGAGAAGAAAGAGAGCTCAGGACTGGCGTAGAACATCCTATGAGTCATCTGTGGAGAGAGATGGTAATTTTACTGCTGCTTAGAAGGTGACCATGAAATCAGTTTCTGAATGGAATCTTTGAGCTCCTGGTTCCTCATGCTGTAGAGGAGGGGGTTCACTGCTGGAGTCACCACCGAGTACAGAAATGACACAACCAGGTCCAGAGATGGGGAGGAGATGTTGGGGGGCTTCAGGTGGGCAAACACTCCAGTGATGATAAAGAGGGAGACCACAGCCAGGTGAGGGACACACGTGGAAAAGGCTTTGTGCCGTCCTTGCTCTGAGGGGATCCTCAGCACCGCCCTCAGGATCTGCACATAGGACACCACAATGAAAACAAAACACCCCAATGCTAACCAGGCACTGACCACAAGAAGCCCAACTTCCCTGAGGTAGGAGTGTGAGCAGGAGAGCTTGAGGATGTGGGGGACTTCACAGAAGAACTGGTCGAGGGCATTGCCCTGGCAGAGGGGCAGTGAAAATGTATTGGCCGTGTGCAGGAGAGAATTGAGGAACCCACTGCCCCAGGCAGCTGCTGCCATGTGGACACAAGCTCTGCTGCCCAGGAGGGTCCCGTAGTGCAGGGGATGGCAGATGGCAATGTAGCGGTCATAGGCCATGACAGTGAGAAGAGAAAACTCCGCTCCGAGCAAGAAGAAAAGCAGAAATACCTGTGCAGCACATCCCAAAAAGGAGATGTCCCTTGTGTCCCAGAGGGAATTGACCATGGCTTTGGGGAGAGTGGTGGAGATGGAGCCCAGGTCGAGGAGGGAGAGGTTGAGGAGGAAGAAGTACATGGGGGTGTGGAGGCGGTGGTCGCAGGTGATGGCAGTGATGATGAGGCCGTTTCCCAGGAGGGCAGCCAGGTAGATGCCCAGGAAGAGCCAGAAGGTTAAGAGCTGCAGCTCCCATGTGTCTGCAAATGCCAGGAGGAGGAAGTGGGTGATGGAGCTGCCATTGGGCATTTTCTTCTGGGCACAGGGACCTTTTCAAAATGTAAAGACAGTGACAAGTTAGGGTAGAATTCATAGAATCATAGAATGGTTTAGGTTGGAAGGGACCTTGAAGATCACTGAGTTGCAACCCCCTTGCCATGGGCAGGGACACCTCCAACCACACCAGGTTGCTCAAAGCTCCATCCAGCCTGGCCTTGAACACCTCCAGGGTTGGAGCTTCCGCAACTTCTTTGGGACACCTGCTCCAGTGCCTTAACACCATAAAAGTGAAAAATTTCTTCCTAATATAAATCTACCTTCTTCCAGTTGAAAGCCATTCCCCCTCAGCCTGTCACTACATGCCCCTGTAAAATGTCCTTCCCCAGCTCTCCTGTAGCCCCTTTAGTTACTGGAGGGCCGCAGTAAGTTCTCCATGGAACCGTCTCTTCTCCAGGCTGAGAAACTCTAACTCTCCCAGCCTGTCCTCATCGGAGAGGGCCTCCAGCCCTCTGATCATCTTTGTGGCCATCCTCTGGACCCACTCCAACAGGCCCATGCCCTTCTTTTGTTTGGGGCTCCAGAGCTGGAATTCTCTGAGTATAATCTATTCAATTTCTCATAAAACACCCCCAAACCACTTTTACCTTTCCAGGAAGACCTTTTGTGAGCTGAGATTGGTGCTGTCTGAGGGTGCCCCAGAGAACAGGAGGTTCTGCTGTTGGCTCTGCAGGACTCAGACCCGCCCTACAGCAAAAGGAAAATAGGAACTTGGGGTGATCTCAGATTAAATCCACTTTTGATAGCAAAGAGCTGTTCAGCATTGTGGCTCCCAATGCACCCGGCTGCAGAGCAGAGCTGTGGGGATGTTGTTGTGTTCGTACTGTTTTAGTTGCCCCAACACACCTTGGGAGTGTTTTTAAGACAGAAATCCTGCTGCGCCTTGTGGGTCCTGAGACACAAACGGGCTGTCATTGCAGGGGGTTGACTAGGTGACCCGTAAAGGCCCCTTCCAACCACACCATTCTAGGAGTCTACGATTCTGTGGCACTGGTGAGAGCAGAGGAATGTGCCTTCTAAGTGCATCTCTCTAAAGCCCTCAGCCCCTCTAATCGTACCTGAGGAAGACCTCAGCTCTGCCCTCCCAGCCAGGGACACAGAGGGCTCATTACAGCTGCCCACAGACAGCTGCCCAGCAGCGTTTCCATGGCTTTAGCACCACGATGTCTTCTCTGTGGGACTGCTAGATAACACAGAGATGCCGTGGGAGAACTGTGTCCTTCTGGAGGGCAGCCTGCAGCCCAGCAGGACCCCTCAAAGAAGGAATCACTTATCTTAAATTTGCTTATCCTGAAGGCACGATCAGGTCATTTCCAGCCGCATACACTGTGATTCCCAGAGCGCCAAAGGCAGACAGGATGCAAGTTGGCTGCTTTTCCTCCATGGACATACGTGCACGAAAGTACGTGCAGTGTTGGTGTCTCAGCTGCGCTTCAATCCTTAGCCCCCCCCACCAGGGAGTGTAACAGTAAGAACAAGGGCAGACGGGAGAAGAGGGGATGCCAAAGTACCTCTGCCAGGGCAGGCAGGTGAGGGAGACACAGTCGGACACTTGAGCAAATCTCCTCTGTGGTGGTCAGGTTGCTGGAAAGGCAACTCATGACCAAACCCGCATGACACGAAGGGCAGAGGCTCTGCTGTGTGAGCGAGGGGACCAGGGGTTGCTCCAGGGAAGGCATCTGCACTGTCGGGGAGGGCAGGGAGATGCCTGTATCCCCCTTCCCACAGCATTTCTGGGAGCCCGGCTCTCTTCCTCCCTGCCCATGACTCTCTTACCTGGAGCTTGTCTTGGCCAGGACCTGTTTCTCTCTCCCCATATCTCCTCCCTCTTCATGCTCACAGACCCCATTCCGCCTGCTGCGTGCACAGCTCTGCCCTGCAGACCCCTCCTGGCATCAGGGCACTGCCCAGGGACATCTTCGTGTGCAGGGGTTAACGAGAACCTCAGACAAGTCCTATCAACAAATGGGGTCTCAGAGCCTTGTGCACGGTGGAGAAATCCATTCCCATCTCTCCCTGCCCATCCAGCCGACCAAGAGGAGAAAACTCACAGCATAGACTTGTTCCCTTGCAGGTGACTAGTTCCTTGACATTGTTTTTCAAAAGAACCCTCTGCAAATGTCCTTGGGGTGACCTGGAGCTGGGACCAGTCCTCAACCCTGCAGTTCCCTTGCACAAGCAGAAGTAATCTGCCTCACTGGCGGTCACTCCTTCCACCCACAGCTTCTCCACACAGCGCCATGGGAGCTCCCCGGGCAGGCTGAGAGCATACCCTAGCAGGCGGCAGAGCCCCTGCCCCGGCACACAGCCCCCGGGGTGCAGGGACCCTGCTGGCAAGGACAGCCCTGCCCACCCCTGCCTGCACACCCAGTGTCACCTCCTGCAGACGTCTCCAGGAACAGGCAGCCATCGTGCCCTGTGCCTCTGATGGTGGGGCAGGGAAGCCCTGCTCTGGAGCACGTCCTTCTCCTTTGCCCCAGCCATGGAAGGTGCCAGCTGTAGATAGTGCCAGGAGCTGCAGCTGCACTGCCCCGCAGCCAGAGACTTACTGTGCCGAGGGCTGTGGAGATGCCTCCCCTGGTGAACACTCTGCTCTGCCCTCGCTGCCTGCAGACAGTGCCCTCAGCCCTGCTGCGCTGTGCAGAGGAGCTGCTCCTGGGCAGAGCTGTCTCTCTGCAGCGCTGCCCGCTTGCCAGGAGCTCCCTCCGTCCCAGCAGACCGGCCCAGCTCAGCAGCAGAGGACCAGCCCACGCTGGCACTCTCTCTGTCCCCTCTGGGCTCCCTGGAGGTGTCCCTGGGGCTCCAGGGGAACCCGCTGGAAAACAGCCTGATGCAATCCCTGATGTTCCCTCCCTCAGCTGCGCAGAGACACTTACTTCCAGCTGTGTCCTTTCTCCCAGCAGAAGAAGAGCTGGCCATGAGTAACCCCTCTTCTTGTCCCATCAATAGCACACACAGGGCTTTGCACACCAGGATTCCTTATGGCAAGTCACGGCTTGCCTGGTGCCACAGCTGGGGGGCTTCAGCACAAACGTGCAGCAATGATCTCAGCCAGGGGCACAGAGAGGACGAGCTGGAGCCGTTCCTGTGGTAGACAGAGCTGTGACATGGTGGCAGAGCTCATTCCAGCTGGTCTTCAAGGACAGCCTCCTCCAAGCTCTGCTATAGTCCAGAGCACAATTCAATCTAACCCCGAAAGGCAATTCAAGGGCACCAGAATGAGTGTTTACTCCTTCAGGAACAGTTCAAGGAGAAACAAAGCCACTGTGTGGCCACTGCTGAGTTTCATAAGAACTGGTGCTGATAGATCTGAAATACCCCATGTCCTTTTTGCCTCAGTCTGCCCCAGCAAGGTCTCCCAGGCCTCGGGCTCAAGGATGGAACCTGCAGGAGAACCACCAGCAACGGCTGGGGTCAAGTCCTCGAGCAAACACAATCCTTACCAGCCTATGGACAGGAGGGGCGGAAGCTGAGGGAGCTGAGGGGGCAGCCAGTGTCACAGTGGTCACTCTGTGATTTGGAAGATCACGGAGACTGGGGGTATTGTCTGCTCACTGGCAGCGCCCAAAAAGTGCATGCCCCAAAGGATTAGCAGGGGAGCTGAAGGCTGTGCCCCAGAGCATGTCCACTCAGGGCCTTTTTCTGTGTGTTTGAAACAGAAGGTGACGGGTTTTACCCAAAGCAGATCGCACCTGGCCATCCTCTTTGCTTTCTGTGCTGAAAGGACAGGATTACTGGGCAGAGAGAGCGGTAACTTTTACTGGGAAGTCAGAAGGGCATTCAGCATCACCCCCACCTTGTTTCTAACTGAGGACAGTAGAATCTGCATGGGTAGATAAGCAGGTGGGTAAAAAAACAGCTGAACTGCTGGGCTTGGAGGCACGTGGTTCCTGCATGGTACTATGTCTGGAGGTATCTCTCCAGTAGGGTTCTGCAGGGGTCGATATCGTAATATGCCCTGTTTGAAATGTTTATAATGACCTGGAGGACATAAGAGTGAAAACTGAGTAGGAGGGTGGTGCTGCACCGCAGCGGGACCCTCCCAGAGGATCTTTGATCTCCATGTTTGGAGGTTTTCAGGTTTCAGCTCCACAGTCACAGCTGACCAGAGTCTGAGGTTGGCGATTTCCCACCCTTTGGTGGGAGGCTGGACCAGAGACCCCAACAGACCCTTTCCCTACAGCCCTTCCCTGAGCCTGGATGTGAGGGTGGCTACAGCAGATGCTCATGGGACAATTCAGGGTGGAACTGTCCTGTGATCAGTGGGTCTCTACTTCGACCTTTAGTTCCAAGCAGGGCTAGTTCTGAGGTCAAGCAGGTTGCTCAAGAAACAGCAGCGTCCCTGTGCAGACTCTGCACACGAGAGCCCAACATCGAAGCCACCATTACAGACACGGGGACAAGGCATTTGACCAGCTCGTTGAACCCAGAAATCGGTATGCCACGCCTCCTGAGATTCCCACAAGCACCTAAGATTTTGTCCAGGGAAGTGGGGAAGTGTGATTCCTCTTTCAGTGTCCTGCCTGTCTCCGGCCCCATGTGGTGCTTTAGGATGTGAAGAGAATCAAACCCAACCTTTGGACTAGATTAGTTTCATTTTCCATGCTGGAATGCGGGGCAGATGAAGGCAGCTCTGAGCTCTCTGCTGCACAGCTCGGACTTCCGAGAATGGAAACGCAGGTAATCTTCTGGTGTGATCACCGATTTGCCTGCCTTTGTGCCCTTTCACTAACCTGGGATCTATCCGTTGGCCTGAGAAACTACTCCCCTATTCCACCTCCCTCTCTTCATAAAAGGAGGGAACAAAGATATGGAGCATGGATGACTTAAGGACACTATTGTAATCTTTACATTATAGGAGAGAGAAAAGATAGTACAACTAATTCCAAACTATCCTTGAGATGCATTCTGATTCTTCCTTCTTTCCAAAGCTCAGCCACCTTAGATCTTGAAAGGACTGCCTCAAATCTCTGCAACGAAAATCCCACAAGCCTTCTCTCAGAGAAGTCCTTTTAGCACAGGACACCTCTGCCCGTCACTTCTGCCCTATGCCCAAACTCTGTTTTGCAGTTGGGCGAAGTCAAGGTGTCAAGGTACTCCCTTGCAACATCTTCCCTACAAAAGTTGTCTTCTCTTCATGCTGATCCCACTTGCATGGCCTCATGTTATGTACAGCTCCATCCTCCTCTTGCACAGCTCCACTGGGTGACCAGTTTTCCGTTTCTTTCCTGCCCATTCACCTTCACAACCTTTTTGTATTTTATGCGTACCAAATATTATCTGAAGCAACACATTTATTGCCCCCAGCTTCACCCATTTCCAACTGCAGGCTGAGCTATTTCTCCTCTTTGAGCAGACATTGTGCAAAGCTGCTCCAGGTATGGAAACTCACTTAAATGCAGCACATTAATTGGGGCTCAATCAAATATAAAAAACGTATCCTGAGCTAGTTTTTCAGAGACAGTTTCAAAGTGGCAAAGCAGATTCAAAGTGTCTGAAGGAACTGGGGGTTTTTAACCTGGAGAAAAGGACGCTGAGGGGAGACCTTATTGCTCTCTACAACTACCTGAAAGGAGGTTGTAGCCAGGTGGGGCTTGGTCTCTTCTACCAAGTAACAAACGATATGACAAGAGGAATTGGGCTTGAGTTGCACTGGGGGAGATTTAGATTAGACATTAGGAAAAAACGTCTTGACTGAGAGGGTTATCAAGCATCGGACCAGGCTACCCGGGAAGGGGTTGAGTCACCATCCCTGGAGGTATTGAAAAGACATGTTGGGATGGTGCTGAGGGACATGGTTTAGTGGTGGACTTGGTTAACAGTTGGACTCGATGATCCTAAAGGTCCCTTCCAACCTAAACGATTCCATGATTTTATGATTCTATGATTCCATGATTCTATGATTCCATGATTCTATTCTACATAAATTCTGAGAACCAAGTTACAAGAAAGGGAAAAATAGGTGAAGCTGTATTTTCTAGACTCACTAATTCTCTGTCAGTAAAGAGAAGGTCCCACAGCCTGTGGCACGTTTTCATTAGTTGGCCCTATGGGAAGTTTTGTTTCTTGGGTCTCTTGGCTCGAGCCTGCTGCGTTCCTATTTCCAGCAAGGGCAAAAGTTCCCGTTCAGGTATCAAACTTTTGCCCATCCTGCCCGGAGAGCCAGGACAGTTGTGTCACACAACATTCAGTGTCAGAGTGAAGATGGAAAAGAAGTGTGAATTGAAATGATTTGTCCTCCAATGGAAACTCAAATCCTGAGCTGGCTGGACCACATTGGCTGCAGTTAGACATAAGTTACCTGAGACAAATGTGAGTTCAGACCTGGTTGGCAGAGTTTCTCACAGCCCTCACTGAGGAGAGCAGGGTGTTGCGAGAGGGGAGCGAGTATCTGTTCCCCAAATCCCAAGGTAGTGCCCAAAACATCTTTCCCTTGGCCTCTGGCATCTCATGTCTTGAGATGCAAGAAATGCTGGGCCTTCTGTCAGTAATCCTCCAACAATCCTTCAGGCGGTTGTGTGAGTTCCCTATCAGTATCTAAAAAAAGTAACACCCTCCCCCAAAACTAAACAAACAAAAGCCCCACCAATCACAAAAAAACAATCCAAAGTCACCCACAAACATTAATCTGCCTAAATCTAAATGCAGCAGTTTGCATCTTGGACAGCCGCTCTGGGCAGTGCCAGTGAAATCAGTATTTGCAGCGTGAGCCGTGATACCCCATCCTCAAGAACAAATCCAACGCAGTTCAGAGGAAGGGTGGTCTTTCAAAAGGCACTGTTTGAGTCCCCAGGTGGCATGGACACTGCTGATTCCCCACTCCAGAGCGGCAGAGGCTGGAGCCCTTTTGCAGGATGGACTTCTTGCCAGGAAGCCACAGCTATGGGGGTGTCTCACCTGGTTCTTACTGTCCCTTAGCTCAGCATCCATTTCCGTGTATTTCACTCTTTTCTATGTCTACTCTTTCTATATGTCGGAATGACAGAAAAGCAAACATTTCCTAAAAGTTTGTCATAATGTCCTTGCTATAGACAAGAAGCCCATCAACCCTGGAGGCAGCCAAGAACATTGCCATGAGCACCAAGAAGATCCAAGAAGCTCAAGGCCTCTTCTGAAGGGCAGCAAATTCTTGCAACTGTGATTTGAGCCTGGAAGTGGGAAGGAATTTTCGTCTGTGCTTGGAGGAGGAATAAGCGTGTTGTGGCAGTATGTCAGGGCCGAAGGCCCTTGCGCAAATCAGGGATGATGGAGACATTTCCATCTTGTGTGCGTGCCTCAGGGCAGGAAATGGGGCACGCCCGCTGCTGGGGGTGTGTGTAGTCAGTCAAGCCTCATGAGCTGACCTTGTTCTCTCATGCAAGAAAGAAGAAAACAGGAGGACTGAGTTTGCCATACCTCAGTCAGCCAGTGGGAAACAAAAAAGTAAAGACATTGGGAGAGGAGGGTCGGAGAGGGGGAGGCAGATTAGGAGGAGGAAAGAAGGGGGAAAGTGATGATTGCTGTGTTCAAACATTGGGAAGCCAAGACCCAGCTTGTTTGCCTTTCTTCTGAAGATGGATCTTGGTTTTTCTTTTCGGGGGGAGGGAGGGCGGAGGTGTGTGACCCTGTCAGACTAGCTTTCACAGTTGTCCTCTGCTAGGAAGCCCAGAGAACACGAGGGCTGGCATGCATCTACTGGGATTTAGACGTGTCCACTAGCGGGGCTTGATTCAGCTGCCCACTTCTCACTGCCAATAGGGAGGTGCCCTGAGGAGTCCCAGGCATGCAAGAATGGCAGCCCTCAGCTTGGCTGGGTAACGGAAGAGGAAACAGCATGTTTAGCGTAAGTTTTCTCCCACTCCTGGGCAGGTGTGGCATTTCACAGCTCCCACCTGCAGGATCACAATCGTGTTTACTTTAAAGAAGGAAGCAAGCCAGGGAAGATTTGACACTCTTCAACACCAGACCTGTATTTCTTTAAGACACAAATTCCCCTCTCCCACTTCTCATTCCACAACCAGTCCACAGATTCTGCACTTCTAAAGATGGACCTGGGACACAAAATATGCACTTACGAATTGTCCATGCTTGGTCAAAGGAGACCCACAACCTGTGTCTTCCTGGTGGATCTCAACTAGTATGAGCTCTCGACGCAGGCCACAGTTTTTCTGAGTGCATTTCCTAGAGCCCCCTTGACCTCCCTGTTCCGCAGGCTGTAGAGGAGAGGATTGACCATGGGCGTGAGGATGGTGTAGAAAAAGGAGAGCACTTGATTGAGCTGCCTCAGTGAGGCTGTCCTGGGTATCATATAGACAACGACGAGGGTGCCATAGAAAACAGTGACCACCATGAGGTGAGAGGAGCAGGTGGAGAAGGCCTTCTGCCTCCCCATGGTGGTGGGGATCCTCAGGATCGCAGCTATGATGCAGATGTAGGATACCAAAGTGACTACAAACGGGACGACTACATCCAGAAAACAGATTATGAAAGTCACCAGTCTAAGCACGGTGGTGTCACTGCAAGCGAGCTCTAGCAACGGGGCAAAATCACAGAAGAAGTGATCAATTGCATTGGGACCACAGAAGTGTAACTTGGAAAATTGTCCAGTGACTATGGTAGACATCAGTAATCCTGCTAGCCAGGACCCAGCCGCCAGCTGGAGACAGAGCTTCCAGTTCATGAGGCTTGCATAGAGCAGGGGTTGACATACGGCCAAGTACCGATCATAGGACGTGGTGGCCAGCAGGTAGCACTCAGCACCTGCAAAACAGCCAAAGAAAAAGAACTGCGTCATGCAGCCTTGAGCAGAAATGGTTCTGTCCCTGGTTAGGAAGCTGGCCAGCAGCCTGGGCAGGATAGTGGAGGTATAGCAGATTTCTACACTGGATAAATTCCCCAGGAAGAAGTACATGGGAGTGTGAAGATGCCGATGTGCCACCACCAGCACAACAACGAGGATGTTGCCAAACATGGTCACCATGTAGATCATGAGAGAGAGGATGAAGAGAGGCACCTGAAGCTTGGGGACATTACTCAGTCCCAGCAGGAGGAACACCACTGGTGAGGTCTGGTTGTCCCATTCTTCTTTCTCCATGAGGTGCTGTAGGACCTTCTTTTCCCCATGAGGCAGGAAGGGAACCTGGGGAAGGGCATGCGTTTCTGTGCTTTTTGTGAAAATGAACTGGGAAGAAGTCACTGCCAGAGATAACATGGAGGTTTTCCCCCATTTGACTGAATTCCGACTTGGTTTAGGGGCACTATTCCTGGCGAAAGGGCAAGAAAAGGTTCTTTGAGAGGGCCAAACTGCTCTTCTTTGAAGAATCTCCTTTGATTAGAGAGGTGAGTTGCCGCATCGAGGTGCCTATTTCTGTGGAATGAAAGAAAATGTTCATTTGATCACAATTAGATTGTGATGCGTGAAGTTATTGCCAGGAGTACCCAGCATAGGTTTTAGCCAAATTTCAAGCAACAGAAAGACGGGCCAGAGAGGAAAACTCCATCATGCAAAAAAAGCCTTTAGGGGAACGCATCGTGCCATAGACAGCTTCTTTCCACTGAGGAAGAATGGACACTGAAGAGGGCTAGAGGTCTCAACTCCCTGAAACATTTGCTTTCTGATGACACAATTCTGTCCCTGGACAGTCCATCTCTTTCCACTGACCAAGAGTGGCCAGAACTTACTAGCTTGGTAGCTGAAGGCACTGCAAAGGGTCTGTTAGACAGGAGACTCAGAAGCAGATTTGAACTTGGGAGAGAAGGGTGGGGAAAACGGGATTCCAGAGAAGAGGTCCCTGAGGTTCTAAGCCAAATGAGGAAAAGCGACGTTGCACAAGGAGGAGGCAAAAAGGACAGGGGTGACGATCATTTGCTGGACATCTCTTCCTCCTCACCTTACATTTCTGGGTGCATTTGGGCTGCCTCCCTGCAGCAGCACAGCACCTGGACCTCAGCATTGCCACCTGAGTGCTCAGGGCTCCCTGTTCAGCACTGCAGTGAAGACACAAGAGTGTCCCGGGGGTGAGTGGGGGCTGAGGCAGAGAAGGATCCTCATGAAGCACACGTTTCCAGTAAATGCCTGATACACACCTGGTTGCCTGCCCAGGGAACGCCTGTGGCTGAAAGAGAAAGCCTACACCACCTCTCTGGGCTTCCATAATACTCGGGTCAGACAAAACACTGTCCCTGATGATGCTCTGCCTCAAACTTCACACATTTTACAGAGAGTTGGAGATGGCCAAGGCAGGCACCTGGTGAGCCCAGAGAGTTCCTGGGACGGAGGAGCCCTTTGACTCAGTGATTCAGCGCACCTACACTGGGATGCATTGTTCCAGAAGGTGCTTCCATGGGGAGGGTGCCCCAGAGTCAGTGCTCTCAGTAAATCACACCCCATGTGGATGGCTGAGAGACAGCTGTGAGAGAGCTGAGGCATTGAGGTGAAGCCCTAAGACACAAGCAAGATGGAGAAAGAGACAGAGAGAGAATAAGAGTTGAGACATTAAAGGACGTGTGTTGGCACGCTGGCCCCATACCCTCCTCTCCAACCTCTTCATGTCCACGGAGGTGTCCGAGTGCCCATCAGCTGATGCCCCGCAGCTCTGTCTCTGCACTGACAACCACGCTGCCTGTATCTGTTCAGTGGTGTCAAAGACCCAGGGAGGGTATCCAGAGGAAAGAGTGAGCTGGAAGAAGAAGACATGCAGGACAGGGCTGTACCAAGACACATGGTCCCACTTCCTAGTGGCCGCTGTGCAAAGAGCCATTGGCACATTAATGATACCCACCTCAGCAAACCCAGCACCTACCTGTAGTCCCCAGCAGGATGTCACAGCCCTTCCTCTGAGGGGAATGGAGCATGAAAGGCAAGGTCTGGGGGCTATCTCCTGCCTCGTCCCCATTCCACCCTCCCCTTTCCAATTCTGCCTGCAGACCCTGACCCATGACTTAGTCACTGCTCTGTCCTTGCACTCACCTGTCACCATCTCCTTCTGAGAGTCTTCAGCAGCACCTGAATATCCCCTTCTCTGCAGTGCCTCCCGGGTTTATAGAAGAGGCTCCTGAAGGTTCCTGCTGCAGCTCAACTCTCTGTGTCACAGCAAGTGAGCCCTGTGCAAGTGAAGCCCCGGGGGGATAAAAGCCCTGAGCTGCCCTCCCTTGGACCTCTGTGCTCTTCGGAGGTGGGGAAACAAGCCGGGGAATGAGCCGTGATCTCTTCCAGCTCACAGAGCAGAACTATAATGAGATGCTCCTCACAGCTTCTCCTTCTAGACTCCACGAATGGTTGTTGGGGAGGGAGGAGTGATTTCCTCCAAGCTAAGGAGACTGGGAATGTGGGACAGGATAAGTCCCCAACAGGGGTGCCAGGCTCTGCCCTTTAAGGAGAGAGGAAACCCAAACCTTCCCCAGAGGTCAAGGTGCTTCACTTGCTGGGGGCTAAAGTGAGCTCAGCTGCTGATCTAGTGACAGTTAGGACTCCACCCTCCTAGAGGAATGGTGCACAGGGTTCTGCTTGGCTCCAGCTTTAGGTTAAGGGAGCTGACTTAGGTTAAGCTCTGCTGACTTGCTCCTCATGACAGGTGGACCCCTCAGGTCTCTCCTCTGAGTGCAAAGGGAGAGAAGGACCCTGAGACATCATTTAGGGTAGCAATTGCACAGAGCATTGTCTCCAGTGAAGTCAGACTTGGTGGTCAGGGCTGTGTCCCAGTAGGGTCTTGAAAACTTCAAAGAGTAGACGTTCCATAGCCTGCCTGGACAACTTGCTCCAGTGTCTGTCTGTCTGATGTTCTTCCTGTTCCAGGTCAGAATCTCCCGTTTCAGGTTATAGAATCGTAGACCCTAGGATGGTTAGAGTTGGAAGGGACCTTAAAAATCATCTTGTTCCAACCCCCTGTCATGGGCACCTTCCATCAGTCCAGGTTGCTCAAAGCCCCATCCAGCCTGGCCTTGAACACCTCAAGGGATGGAACAGCCACAGCTTCTCTGGGCAACCTGTGCCAGTGTCTCACCACCCTCAGAGTGAAGAATTTCTTTTCCCATATCCAATCTAAATCTCCTCTTTTCCAGTTTGAAGCCATTCCCCCTCGTCCTATCACTACATGCCCTTGTAAAAAGTCCCTCTCCAGCTTTCTTGTAGGCCCCCTTTAAGTACTGGAAGGCCACTGTAAGGTCTCCCTGGAGCCTTCTCTTCTGCAGACTGAAGAACCCCAACTCTCTCAACCTTTCTTCATAAGAGAGGTCTCCATCCACCTGCATCATAAGAATGGAACCACCTAGTTACCAAGGCTAATGGTTTCTTCACAAGCAGAGTCCTTTTGTAACTGTAAGGTTGCAGCCATTCCTGGTGGGGGTCTCTGCAGATCCATCTCTGATCACACATGAAGCCTTGCTCCAGATGTGCCCCAGCTGTTGGTCGCTCTTGATGTGTGTGAGGCCAGAGCGGGGGGACGAGGGGCCCATGAGCAGCCTTCCCTGAGCAGATCCCACCACCCTTCAGGCACATTAACTGAAGGGGGGTTTAGCAGGTGGGTGAGACAAGACAATCTCCACAGACCACCTCCAAAACCCTACCGGTGTGATCCTGGGATTCTGTGAGTGATCTGGTTTGAGCCAGTGCACCTGAAGGAATTTTTTCCTGGATGATATTTACGTTCACTCTTGGCTCTAGTTAAGGTCTGACCCACGCTTTGACTCCAGATGAGATTTTCTGTCAAAAACAAGAGCATTTTTCCTTTCCCACTTGGGTTCTGATAGTGACTCCCAGACACCTTGGCCACCTTTTTCCTCTACAAGACAGCTTGCTTCCAGACACTGCTCCCCTGACTGAAGGGAGCTGAGGGTCCTCACTGGTGCCTACCTGATGCTGGTGGCGGCTGAAGAACCGTGTCCTGATCAAGCTGTGCAGGTACAGTCTGGAGAGCCAGGACCGGCAAGGACTCAAAGCCCATTTTGCCAATTTGTACCATGCTGTTCCTCCATGAGTTCCTCAGCTCTTGCAACGTTGAGGTCTATGGTCAGCAGGGCCCTGTGAGCCTTGTGCAGAGGGCAGGAGAGAGCCAGTCAGCCTTCTCCAGCCCATGAGTCTCTCTAGGAGAAGACCCAGGTCTGCCTTAGGCACTGGTTCTATCCAGCTGCTGGACCCTGGTCTTCATGGTCTCCTCATTGCCTGCACCCGGGCATTGGAGTCCAGGATGTTTGCAGCCCTGCTCCAGTTGCTGGAAGACAGACCTCGTATCCTCCTCACCGGTGATTCCAGCTTGAAGTTCACTGCCATTCACACATGCCCACTAAGAACAGAGGATGCGCCCGCACAGAAGGTAGTTGGAAATCGGCTCCAATGAGAACACGGGACACAGGCTACTGCAGGGCTCCATCAGAGAAGCCTGCTGACTAGAAACCTGTTTCCACTCACACGGTCCCTTTTTCCCCCTTTGCTCTGTTTTCCTATTTTGTTGCCAAACCACTTTCCTGCTGGTTCTGTTTTCCTTTACACTCAAAAGGAGTTTTCCAGGGCTACACACAACAGGGACTTATCCGAGAGTGCCGATTTCAGTACGTATATAGCAACACACGGATTATGGTGCTGTAGGCATCCTAGTCAAGGGAAGGCTTAAAGGGAAATTGCAAGGAGACTTTTGCAATGGCTGCGTGGGTCTGTAGAAGAGATGCTTCTGAAATGATCATAGAATTATAGAGTGATTGAGGTTGGAAAAAGCCTTTAAGATCATCGAGTCCAACTGTGAACCTAACACTGCCAAGTCCAGCAGTTAATTTTGAAGGTGACTCATTTTGGCTCATTTTGGAGCTGGTTAATTTTGAAGGGGGTGACTCAACTCAATCCTTTGGTTCCATGTCAATCCCCTCTCTCAGACCAGTGTCTCCTCTTGTCGATGTAGATGATGAGTTGGGAGGGTCCCTGGACCACCCAGGGGATTAATGACTGAAGAGCTCTGGCTGCACACTTGCACAGGCTTGATGCCCAGCTACACCACCATGAGAAATGTAACAGAATTCATACAGCTTTTGCCAGAAATATCAGTTCCTAGCTGGCAGTCCAGAATACCCATGCAAACCAGCAAGGCTGGAGAGGCATTTCCTGAGTCTGAAGACAAGTGGGCTGGATCAATATTTGTTTCATGCCACTGGGTAAAAACACAGAGAAAAGCAGAATCCTTACAGAGGGCAGTTCTGGTGTCCCATTTCAAGAAGGAAGAGGAAGCCCAAGAAAAGGGAAGGAAGGGTCAAAAACACAACATGGTATTAGTTACCCTTGTCATGCGTTCAACTGACTGGGTACAGAAATGGATCCTCACAACCATACCACATCTTTCCTGAAGACCTTTCCAGTCATTCCAGAGTGGAAAGTCCCCCTTTTCACACTGCTGCTGGTGATTTATCTGCTCACTGTCACGGGGAATGCAGTCACCATTGCCGTCATTTGACTCTGCCGCTATACCACACCCCCATGGATCCCTTCCTCAGCATCTTGTCCTTCTTGGCCATTTAATTCACTTTGGTCATTCCCCTAACATGTTTGGCAGTCTCTGTGGCTGCTTACAAGTCACAGACCTTCTCCTCTGTCTTCCTGGGCCCAGCTGAGTTTAACCTATGTGCTGGGATGTGTTTCCTTTGCTGCAGCGCCATTTGCAACCCCTCATACTATTCTGTCCTTACGAACTCCTGGTTGTGCTCCATGCTTATCTTTAGCTGCTGGGCAATGACAACTCTATCCATGCTCAGCCCCACCAACTTGTATGCCATCGGACCCTCTGTGCCCAGTGTAGAGACTGCTTCTTCTGCGGCATTGTCCCTTTGCCGGGAGCAGCCCGCGTGGGCTCCAGCTACTATGAAACATGAGCGTTGCTCTCTCCTCTTATTTTCAGATAATTTAGGTGTCACCCAACAGAGTAAGAACACACAACCCTTTGGGTGTTTGAACTGACCCAGAAAATGGAAACTGGGACTGTGACCTCTGTTGCACTGACTCACTATGCTCATCCTGCTGTAGGTGACTGAGCCTGAGCCGCATCCAGCCAGTGGTTTAACCTCAGAAAGTTTTCCAGGCAAGAGCCAGTGCAGAAATTCCCCTGTGCCAGACTAGAGGCAAAGAACAAGCCGGGCGATTGGGTTCTAAGACAAGCCTGAGCCCTAAGCTCAAATGTCCATGCAAGCATGGGGCACCGCCCTATACTGAACTTCCCATTTTACTCCTTGGGTGAGTGCTACCCATTCTGCCCTGGACAGAGCCTGCGGGGACAACACAGGCTGTGGAGAAGCTTTGCATCCCTGCTTCAAACCCACCGTCTCCTCCCCTCCCTCTCCTCCCCTTCCATTTTGAATCATCCTAATTTGGGGGGGTCATCTGCTCTGCTTCTTTCTATGTCTAAAAGCAAATGCAAAGATGAAGGGAAAAACATCAGTCTTTATTGCATGTATTTTTTCTTGTGCTTCCTTCTGTTAGATGTGTATTTTGATGTAAAAAACAACAGTAAGTTAATGAGTCAGAGATTTGAGACTTGAATAATGAGTTTCATGTACTTCGTTGCAGGTGCCTATGAGAACTTGTTTCCCCAAGGCTCCCTCTACAGTCAATGGAGACACAAGAAAATGCTAGAGGCTGGGTCCTCCCAACCCATAACTGGCATGCCAAAGAAAGATTACAAATCTCTTCCAGACACTCTTCTCTTGCCCTGCATTTAGGTCAGGACATTTGGTAGTAATAGCAATGAGCCGCTGTTTGGAAAGCACTGCATTTCGGCACAGACAAATGTCAGAGGAGACCGTGTGACAGAGTGTGTGGAACCATGGTAAATTTCAATCATTATTTAGAATACGGAAGAAGACAAGTTCTATGTGGTCCCTATTCCACCCACTCCCCCTTTCCTGAAGAAAGCAAGAAGAGAACAAGAATCTGTGGAGGAGAGCAGGGGATTACAAAAGAGGTGCTTGATATTACTTGGTTTGAAATCAACAAATCCTCAGGGATTCCTAGCCCAAAAAGGCAAGTACTGAAAAGTACAAAAAAGAGCTTTCAACATACACATTTGATTTGATTTGATTTGATTTGATTTGATTTGATTTGATTTGATGGTTTAGCATTTGTGCAATAGAAGAGATGAGTTTGGCACATAGGTATGACAGATGTTTGCAATAGGTCTGAGTGAATTTGGAATTTCCCAGGAATGGGCTGAAATGGCTAAAAGCCTCTTTAAAATCTTCTGTTCTGCAGAAAGAACCCTTTGTGAGTGTTTGAAAAAGGTAGAAAGAAGATGACAAATACTCTGGGGACTCT